>NC_068913.1:25757575-26060606 GCF_023091745.1 Budorcas taxicolor | reverse complement strand
TCTTAATATCTTCACCCAACACACACACACACACACAATAAGTGACTGATTCATTTTGAGTGTCTGATTTTGGTATTTATAGATGAAATATGACATTTACTTCCTCTATGTGTGTGCGCTTAGTTGCTCAGTAATGTAATGAAGTTACATGATATATTTCTTACCAGTTAGTACATCTTCAATAAATATTGTTTGAGTAGAATTTATATGGTAATTGACAGCTTGAAGATGGAGAACTGTTAAGATATGAAAATTCATAATGGAAGATAGCAGATGAAGCATAGCCTTTTGGAGAATTCTTTGTTTTGGGAGGAGAGAATAAGGGGAACAGAGATGAGGAAGCCCAGACAGGGTGACTTTCTTTGGTTCTTCAGGGAGTTGTCGGAGGGCCTCCCTAGAACCCAGGTCAGCTGAGGCTTAGCTAGAGAACAACTCGATTTCATGTAAATCGGCTCTTATTAATCATTCCCAGAGTGAGACATTTCTGCTCCTGTTTTATAGCTGTGCTAGCAAGTGGGTGCCAGAGGAAAAGGGAATTCCCTGGGTAACTGGGCTGCAACCTCAAACCTCTTCACTTCCTTTGGATGATTAATTATGCCGCAAGCTTCTTAACAAAGGGCCCTTGATTCATATCCTAAAGCACTAGGGCATTAAGGCTGCAGCACTTTCTTAGCATCCTAGTTCAGTTAAATTCTTCTCAAAGCTGGTTCCTATTTCTGGCAGTAACTCTTCAGTTCTGGAACTTTAGTTGCAGCCAAAATAAACTATTGTCTCAGGTCTATATTTTTCCTGAAGCACCATGGCATTTTTATGGAATGTGGAGACAGTTTTATGTATGACTTTAATGGTAACAATAAAGGACACAGATCCCCTTCTCTGGCCCGCTATCCTTCCCGCTGTAGTACAGCCGTGATTACACAGCCTCCAAAAGAGGGCTATCTTAAAACTTCCAAAGGAAATCTATCGTTTATTTTCTGTGTGATCACATTTATTTTCTGTGATCTTCACTTTCCTACTTTTATTTTTTTCCTCATTTACAGAAGCATCAAATTATTTTTTTTATGTGTAGTTGGTTACATTTTTAAAGAAAAGAAAGAAATCCCCCACTACATTATATGGTTCTTAATTGTCTTGTTATTTAATTAAATAATGCTATTTAAGTCAACTTTTAAAGTAGCTGTACTTTGTAAATAATAAATGTAAACATTTATTATTCATGTTGCTAATGATAATTCAGAAAAGAAAATATTACATTAAGTCTTGAAGGCTTTTTAGATATGAAAGACAAAGCTTGCCTAGTCTTGATATTTTTTCCAAATCTGTATTAACTTAATTAAAAAGCACATGTCATAAGGATGGATTTGAATCCTTTGGGAATATCTCTAGCATGATAGGATCAACATGTTAACATTCAACATTTCCAAGGCCATATTTTCCCACTTCAATGAATGGATAAAGGAAATTCTTCTGAGATTATTATGTTTCCATTATTTGAGTTTGTCTTGTGAACCCTCCAAAACATGATTTGTAAATTGAGGAATTTAAAACTAAAAGAAAGTTCTGAAGTCAAGTCTTTGAAAGAAGATGAGCTAATGTAGGCATACTAATCCTCGAAAAAGTGATTGTTCTTTTCAGTTAACTAAAATTTAAAAGTCGTCTTGTTTTGTTAATGGTCATCTTTTAAAATGAGGAATTACGTTCTAGCCATTTCAGGAAAATAGCAATAATAAACTTTCCATGGTTTGTAGTTCTTTTTCGCTATTAAAAGCAATTATAATGTTTAAATCTTGTAGAGTTGCCACTAGAATATAATGACTGTTCACAGCAGCTTTAGTTTCATGTTCCATAAAATTGAGCTTCCTGTCTTTACATTTTAGAAGCTAGATCATGATCCTTGAGCTTTTGCTATGTTAATGCATACAATTGCTGAGGAAAGGAAATAGTGTAACATGAGAAGACAAAGAAATTGAACCATCAAAGTAGACTTTTCCATAATAAGCAGAATCTTGGTGCTTGTTGAACTTAGCGATAGCATTTACTAAAACATATCTTTGAGCCATATGTCTGGAAATGTCTTACCACTTTAATGTGGAAAGCACAGAGGCCTCAGCAAGATACTGTTATGATGAGTTCATGAGGCAAATCTGAATTATTGGTAAAAACGGGCAATGAAACTATTCTTCTAAAACTTATTTCATGTATATTCAAGTTATCATAGGAAATTGTATGATGGGTTACTTTTCTCAGCAGAGACTTTACTTAAGCTAATAAAACTTTTCTTCTTATAGAACTATTGTAATACCTAAAATAACTTTTTCTGTTAGACTTATTTATTAACATTAGACAATTTTAGCTTTAGCTAGGGTTTGTTTCACATAATAAATATATTTGTTACATTTGTTTCTTGGTTGTGTATACTTGTCTATATAAATACAGAGAATGTGTAGTTAAAACTGCATGTAAGTTGTATTTAGTGTGGCAAATACATTTTGAGATATACACATCATATTCAGTACAGTTCCTTGACGATAATGAGCTATTAATAAAGAGAAAACACTTATTAAAATCAATTATTATCCTAGAAAGGAAGACCAGTACAGAGTCAATAAAACATTTACTAAGCCACAAATATGGATATTAGGGCTTCCCAGGTGGCGTTAGTGGTAAAGAATCTGCCAGTGCAGGAGACACAGAGAGGTAGGTTCGATCCCTGGGTCAGGAAGATCCCCTGGATGAGGAAATGGCAACCAACTCAGTATGCTTGCCTGGAAAATGCCATGGACAGAGGAGCCTGGCCAGCTACAGTCCGGGGGTCTCAAAGAGTCGAACATGACTGAGCAGACAGACAGACAGACAATCTGGTTGTTAATTTTAGGTCAGTGTGATTTATTTAAGTGAAAAATGCTAGTGCTTTTCTCAAATTGATGTTTAATTGTAATTATGAATTATGGAGCGTTCTCTTTTCATTAGAAAAAACTTAGGTTCCGTGGAGTATTTTCTTTTAATAAGTCATTGCTTTATAGTTAATTAAGCACACTAGGAGCTCTGTAATATAATGAGCAATTAAATTATAAGCACTTCAGTACAGTATTTCTAACAGCCTAGATCTTTCATATCATGGGTTTTACTGAGTTTGACATACTTCAAACTCAAGTGGAAAACTTTTCTGTGTTGCAAAGATAGTCTCTTCTTCAGTTGAGAAATAGTGTATTCCAGAGTTGACAGAAGGAAATGTACAGGTATTTGAATGAGACAGTAATAGAAAATCAGTATCACTTTATTTAGTGTCTGCTACTGCTGCTAAGTCACTTCAGTGGTGTCCAACTCTGTGCAACCCCATAGAGGCAGCCCACCAGGCTCCCCTGTCCCTGGGATTTTCCAGGCAAGAACACTGGAGTGGGTTGCCATTTCCTTCTCCAATGCATGAAAGTGAAAAGTGAAGTCGCTAGGGAGGAAAAAATACAATTATATTGTAAAAATATATTTTCAAAGTGCTATAGAAATTTTCTCCCAGGTAGAACGTTCTATTTATTTATGGGGATGTTTATAAAGTACTTTCATGTATATTATCTCATGTGTTCATTTAATAAATCTATGAGGCTGGCAGTAAATTGAAAATAAAAGGATTACAACTATTAAATAAATGAACAGGTTTGTTTCACACCACTGAGATTTTCACATCAAATGTACTGCCATTTCCATTTCCAAAGCTATTGCCAGAAAACTTGGTGTTTCGTGTAGATTAATTGACATTTATTGTGTGGCTACTTACATGGAGCTTAATTATAAGCACATTCTTTTTAATTTACAGTATTTTTTTGTAAAAAGCAGTCATTATGGAATAGGTGTAATTTGATGTTGTAATTAAATATACGCTTAAAAATAGGAAAATTTTCCGTTAGTACTGCCGCCAAGTACATACCCATAAGCACACACTTAATATACGTGAAACAAAATGCACAGGACACAAAAATACGAATACCTATGTCTCAGAATACTGCAAAGCTTATTTATTTTCCTTCTGTTTGCTATTTGTAAGCCAACTCTTTCTAGAAACTAGGTACACTGTATGGTTACTTACATTTTCTGCTACTTAAAATAGCATGATAACCAAGAAAGCAGTGAAGAAATGGTTTTTTTTTTTTCCTTTCTTGATAGTCCTGACATTTTAGATACTCTGTTGTCTTCCAAACAATTGTTTATATTTTTCTTTGTTTCAGGTCACAAGTTGCTTAAGTAATTTCAATGTGGAAATATCTTCAAGAGAAAATATCAACATCCATCTTAAAATGAAGTTATTATTTCAATGGCAGGAAATTTGGAGGTTTTTTAGTTTCCAGTACTTTCAGTTGTCTGTGCTTGTAGTTTCCATTACTCAGGTGTTGAAAATGGTCTTTTTCTTCTTTACATCTTTCATTCTATGCTCTAGATTTGGCACAGCTATTGTTTCATTTAAACAACAAAACACTCAGATGCGGTGGCCATTGCTGCATACCTCAATAATCTATGATTAGCATCAGCTCACTGTGTGTTGCACAGGATGAAAAATTTATAGCAACTTCTAGCTCTTTCTCTGTCACAGTGACATGAGCTTAGCCTTTGTGATTTACCTGTCTTGATGAATTGCCAGATCACCATAGCCAGAAGAATTATGTTAGATTAGACTAAGAATAGATAAACCTAATCTTTCTTTTCTAGAAGGTTCTAACTATAGATGGTTGCTGCTGCTGCTGCTGCTGCTAAGTCACTTCAGTCATGTCCAACTCTGTGCGACCCCAGAGACAGCAGCCCACCAGGCTCCCCCGTCCCTGGGATTCTCCAGGCAAGAACACTGGAGTGGGTTGCCATTTCCTTGTCCAATGCATGAAAGTGAAGTCGCTCAGTCGTGTCTGACTCTTATCCGTGCTCTTATGACAGCTTCTAAATACCAGAATCTAGCTTTATGGAATAGTGAGGTGTCACAACAGTGTGCTAGAGAGCCAGTTAGTAGTAGCTCTAGAAAGGCAATGTTAAGTTTTCAGGAAGTTTCAGAGCTAGTTGACATCACCCTATGGTAAGAATATATACAACATGAAAGTGGTAAATTGGATAAAATTCATTTGCAGTCATTCAAAAAGAGGATTCAAATATTGCATAAGTAATTGAACTTTTAAAAATCTAGACATGCTTCACATATCTGCCAAAATTTGCTCATGTGGAACATGATGACTAAATAAAACAAAATAGTTTAAATATCTAGAATATAAATATATATGCATGCACACACACAAACATATACACTTTTTGGGGGGCTTACATTGAAAATATGAGGTCTTCCCTCATAGCTCAGTTGGTAGGTAGATCATCTGCCTGCAGTGCAGGAGACCTGGGTTTGATCCCTGGGTTGGAAAGATCCCCTGGAGAAGGAAATGGCAACCCACACCAGTATTTTTGTCTGGAGAATCCCATGGACAGAGGAGCCTGACAGGTCCACGGGACTGCAAGGGTTAGACATGACTTAGTGACTAAACCACCACCACTTTGAAAAAAAAAAAAAAGGAAAGACAATGACATTTAATTACACTCAGGAAAAATGTACGCTTTAATTTTGACTACAGTTTTTAGTAGCAAAACTATAAAAACAAAGTATGAAAGAAATAAAATCATACAGACTTGCAAAATCCATTTATTTTTAAAAAGGAAACATAATTAAACCTTGTTGATTGGCCAAAGAAATTATGAGCACAGCTGGGTCTTTTAAAATGTGTGCTGGTTGAAAGAGCTAGAAAATATAATTACCTTCTTTTGAAATCAATATCATTTTTAAAAAACAAATCAAGATGTATTTAACCAGAAGTTAGGTGGGAAGTGACAGCTAAGTGATTCAAATAAAATTAAAAGACTAATAAATGTGATTTAGTAAAAATTTCAGTTAGTGAAATCTCATGATACATTTTAAGTTTAATAATGTTATTAATAATAGGTGTATATTATTGGATTAATAATACATCTCAGATATACACACTGTAAATTTGCCCATTTTCCTCTGTACAGCAATCATATGTGAATTCTGTAAATGGGGACTCTGAATTTCAAAAGACTTAAGACCACACAGGTTCTAACTAGCTATAGTGGATTTCTAACTCAGATTGGCTGGCTTCAAAGCTCCTGCTACTTTCTCTCAGTCATTCTTCCTTCCTAAATATATAAAATTTATAAATAATATGTAAAACTGTAAAATGTAGGTAGCTTTAATTATAATCACAGTTCTGTTTAATCAATGCAAAAGTTTTAAAAATGTATACTATTAAGACTTTTTTCCACTGATTGAAAATTATTGCAAGAAAGAGAGGATACACTTTATATGTGTGTGGGTGTTGGAAAATTACATTTTAGGAGTAAAATTTATACTCCTCTTGTACAACACAGGTGTTGACCCACAAGTATTAAGTACAACAAACATGTTTATACTTCAAGCCCCTTTCCCTCCACATGGTAGTGAAATACTGAATGCTATTTAATACCTAACTTTCATTTCAAAAATTATGAGCTCTGCTCTGTGACATGTGAGAAAATTATTAAATTCTGAGTTTTGACAGAATGCCTTAACTCAGTGTAAAATTACAAGCCATGAATTGTCCGCAGGACCCAGATGAAATCTTTACTTTGTCACAGAGTTTACCTTATATCATTTATATGCTGTCTTTGTAGACATTCAAAATAAGTGTAGAAAATTTTGCAAATCTAATATAAAAAGTAATTATGATCATTTTTATTTTTCAGACTTCAGTGAAAGTGAATTTCCTAGTGAAATTCTTAACTGTGTTACCTTCATGTTAGTCTTGAAAATATTCTGAATGCATAGATAATTGCATTTAAGTTCTTAAGTTTCTATATAAGTGTAATTTCATTTAGGACTTCTAAAAAGTATTTTGGGGCTTCCCCAGTGGCTCAGCTGGTAAAAAAAAAAAAATCTGCTTGCAATGTAGGAGACACAGGAGACACAAGTTTGATCCCTATGTCGGGAAGATCCCCTGGACGGGGAAATGGCAACCCACTTCAGTATTTCTTGCTGGAAAAATCCCATGGACAGAGGATCCTGGCAGGCTAAGGTCAAAGGGTTACAAAGAATCAGATGAAACTGAGCACACACGCACATACACACAGTAAAATTTTAGAAGCTCCTTATGTAGTTAGCAATTCTTAAGGCTTGACAAAATGTTTTATGCCACAGGTGGGAATAAAGGAAGGCTTCATGGGTAGATGTTTATCACAAGTTAATATGCAAATATACATATGTATCTTTCTAAAATTGCTCCCCCCCCATGAAAGGGACAAATAATAATATTATCCAGGTATTTCTCACAAGTTATTCTTAACAAAAGCACAGATTATACCTTCCAAAATACCAGCTTTTGACAGCAAACATCAAACTGCCATGATAGTATACCCAAAATGATTACTTTTAATTACCTGTGGATTTATCTTAAGCCGCTTTCATCCCCAACTTGTCTGTAATCTACCTTAGGATAAGCACTATGTCATATTGTTCTATGTCCGAGCACATTACATGATGAACTTTTCATGTTTGTGTCTAACAAACCACACTCTCATCATATAGTATTTGGCTATGGATGCCTGATTCAGCGGAGAAGGCAATGGCACCCCACTCCAGTACTCTTGCCTGGAAAATCCCATGGATGGAGGAGCCTGGTAGGCTATGGGGTCGCTAAGAGTTGGACATGACTGAGCGACTTCCCTTTCACTTTTCATTTTCATGCATTGGACAAGGAAATGGCAACCCACTCCAGTGTTCTTGCCTGGAGAACCCCAGGGACGGGGGAGCCTCATAGGCTGCCGTCTATGGGGTCGCACAGAGTCGAACACGACTGAAGTGACTTAGCAGTAGCAGTAACAGCCTGATTCAGAGATGGATTATAGCATAAATTGGTATGCAAATGCCACTTTATTATTGAGCCTCAGAGCTCAACAAGATTGTTAATTTCTAATACTCCTTTCTTCACAAACCAGCAGATCCCAGACCTGACCACCATTCCTGCCTTCTTTTGTCCAAAATGTGTAACTCTATAATCAGTGTCTCTGATGTCAATCTCTTCCTTCATCTCTCAGAATAACGTTTATATAGTAAATGGACTCTCATCTTTTTTTCTTATTCATTGCAGCTATTCTGGTTTCACTGGTCTCTGTCAGCAACCAACTTTGTGTACATATTCTTCATTGCATAACCCAGTAGTTCTTCACATGTTACCATCAGAAACTCTTTTAAATTTTTTCATCTTTTTGGTTAGAGCTCATGTTTCAGATATTTTTCAAAGTAAATTTTGTTGCAGGTTTTCCCAGCTCAAAATACATATTAGATAGTAAATACTGGTAATAATTATGGGGAGAAAGATGATGATATGTGAGTTGTATATGTTGGGAACCTTCAGCAGCACTTCCTTGTCTTTTTAATATTATTATGTTCAAACATACTTGCATCAGAATTTTTCATTGTATTTTGGAAAATTATTAAATCACAAGTTGACTTAATCACAGAGCACTGATTTTATTTTTATTGTATTTTTTATTTTTTTAGAAAGCATGTACTACTCTAGTGCAAACAGAATTCTGCCTGTTGAGTGTATATAAGTAATGTTCCTTGAATGTAAGTCCTAAATTCTTAGCCTTATCCCAATTGTGAAAATTCCTTTATGGAAGCAGTCACAAATTGACTTAATACATATTGGTTACCCTGAGATGGTTTTCCTTCTTGCCACGACAGCTGCAGTAGAGAAATACATCACAAAGCACTGAACTCTACCAGCAGCAATCAAGAGGAAACCAACTGCTGCTTGGTGCCTGGGCTAGAATCCTGAGTTGATTGGGATTTTTCAATCTTTTTTATTTTATTACTGTTATCTGTTACTTAATATTTTATATGTTTTTTATACTTGGAAATTAAAGCAAATCAATTTATAAGTCGTTTGCTATTAATATTCCCATATAATTATTTCTATACTTACTATTGTGGTTAAAAAATACTTAGGTGATTTACTTCTCAAACTTTCTATATGAAGAAAGTTGTGAGTGGACAATATAATGGGTTCATAATGTTGTTCAGTAAACACATGATCTTATTTTTTAACCCATTTAAGAATGTTAGTTATACATTTTATGTACTCAGATATCAAGGCGGAAAATGACTCTTCTTTACCTAAAACTATATACCTGGCTACTAGGATTCTTTGCAGGAGAAGAAGCACACACAGTTATACACACACACACACACACACACACACACACACAATTTGACTCCAGTTTTTAACCTTCAGAGGAGACAAAAATTCATAGTTATCCCACTGGGCCTTGTGAAGTGTCACCTCAACAGTTTCATTGGAAATATCACAATTAAACCTGCAGCTTCATTCGTAGACTAGCCAAAAATAATACACAGATCCCTTTGAAGATTTGTCCATTTTTCAATGTAAAATAAAACTCTGCTAGTTACTGTGTAAAACCTAAACTTCCTGGGTTTTAGGTAGACTTTTGTTTCTAGAACTAAATTTTCATATGCTTGAAAAAAATGTCTTAACTCCTAACTCTATCGAATCTATCATTTTCAGTTGCTGAGGTTCTTAGAGCCAGTCCCCACTAATAATCGCTAGAGCTTGCAGTTAATTACTGAGTGCCTAGAGTATGCAGTTACGGTGCTAAATGATTTACTTAATTTAATCCTGTTCACTTTAATTCTGTGTTAAATACGAGGAAAAGGCAAGTTCATGGTTGAATAAGCAGACAAATGGCAGAAACTGTGCTCTTAACATCTGCTCATTTGGCATCTTGCGTCATAAATATTTTGCATAGTTTTCACAGCCATGTTTGTTCTAAGTTGATTCAGTGGTTCAGTTGCGTTTGACTCTTTGTGACTCTATAGACTGTAGGCCACCAGGCTTCTCTGTCCATGGGATCCTGCAGGCAAGAGTTCTGGAGTGCCTTGTCCTCCTCCAGAGGATCTTCCCGACTCAGGGATTGAACCCGTGTCTCTTACATCTCCTACACTGGTAGGCAGAGTCTTTACCACTAGTGACACCTGGGAAGGGATAGCTATATTTAATACCACAATTAAATAATGATGTTTCTTGAATCCTTGTTCTTGTGAAGAGGCCATGCAATAGGTAAGGATATTTAGGGATCTGAAAGAATGCTTTCGTGTCTCTTTCTATAGCTGAATGACACTTGAGCCCTAAAAACATCACCTAATAGTATGTGATCTCTGATGAGGACATTTAGTCATTCTGAGTCTTTTTATTTCTCCTCCATAACTACAGCAAGTGGAACTAAAAGATTTGTGGGAATCTGTTCAAGTTCTAAAATACATGCATTTTAATTCAAGGTTTATTAATTAAGCCAACTTCATTAATTTAATGATATATATTTACTAAAATAATGAATTTATCATAGCTGTTATGGGCTTTAATGTATCATTGAAACATGGCATTAAGAAAAACACTTCATGAGCAGTCTAGTCATTGGCTGGGAAGAGATAAGCCTTGGCTGTGGTATAAAGGTGGTGTTGTTTATACATAAGCCATTTACAGTAACTTCTGATTCAAGTTGGTCATCCCTAGAGAGAGTTGCATAACTTGCATTTATGAATATGTTATCTCACAGATACAGAGAACATATTGGTGTTTGCCAGAGGGAAGTTATAGGCCTGGGGTCCACGGAATGGGTGAAGGAGATCAACAAGTACAAACTCCTGGTTATAAAATAAACAAGTCCTGGGGATGTAAAATATGGGAATAAAGTCAATAATATTGTATTAAAATTGTGTGGTTACAGAAAATAACTAGAATCATTGTAGGAATCATTCCACAGTGTGTATATATATATATATATACACACACACATATATATATATGCTGAATCACTATGTTGTATATCTGAAACTGCTATAATATTATGTCTATTTTCCTCAGTAAAAATATATTAATAAAAATAAAATATAATAGATATCTCAGCAATAACTCATTTCAGTTCCCACTTTTTGTGCCTGTCAATATATGAATCCAGTTTTACCTTACAACTTCTTCTAAATGGAGTCCCTTTGTTTTTAAGTAATGAGATGTGAACAGTTGATTTTATTTTAAATTCACTACCTTGCCTTTTCAATTATTTATTTACTGTGTAGCCCTTTCTGATAGTAAGGTGCAATCAAATGGTTCTTCCTTTGTGACATAAATACAGGGTGAAATATCAAAGAACTAATAAACTTTGATGAAACTAATATGATTGATATTGTAAATTCCAAATATATTTAATAAAGACACTATTTTTGCTAAAAATTTCAAAAGAGTCCAAAGACATACTAAATGGAAATATACTGCAACTTATCTTGAGTCAAATTTAACATAAATTTAGTTCTCACACCAAATTCAAGAGCTTTCCAGGTTGTGCTAGTGGTAAAGAGCCCACTTGCAAATGCAAGAGACACGGGTTTGATACCTGAGTCAGGAAGATCCTCTGGATGAGGGCATGGCAACCCACTCCAGTATTCTTGCCTGGAGAATTCCAAGGATAGAGGAGCCTGGCGGGCTATAGTCCATGAGGTCGCAAAGAGTCAGACAGGACTGAAGTGACTTAGCATGCACCAAATTCAGGTATTTAACACAAAAACAAAATCAGCACATGTCTTCAGGGTAAATGTAACTTTCTCCAATTTTGCTATACACTTCTAGGCTTAGTTACAGAAGCCCAGAATTAATTTTGTGCCTCTAGCTACATCCTAGAACAAGGGAATGCAGCAGAATCAGGCTCATGCACCTACTTGGATTGCATTTGATAGCGATGGCTTTCACAAGAATCAACATTGTACCTTCAATGGGAGCCGGAGCCTTAGGGAAGAGTTTTTGACATACAGCTTTCCATTATATTTTCCCCCATCTTATTAGTTTAAAAGTGCACCGCTCCTCTGGGATCCCAAGAAATGATCTTGTTTCTTAAATACAATGCTTATCACATTCTGCCACTATTTATTTCTTCTGAAGGGAAAGTGAAAGTCACTCAGTTGTAGCCTGCAAGGCTCCTCTATCTATGGAATTCTACAGGCAAGAATACTGGAGTGGGTAGCCGTTCCCTTCTCCAGGGGATCTTCCCAACCCAGGGATCAAACCCAAGTCTCCTGCATTGCAGGCAGATTCTTTACTGTCTGAGCTAACAGGGAAACCCTTATTTCCCCTACTAGAATATAAATGTTTGATGTCAACTATTGTTCTCATGGACGGAGGAGCCTGGTGGGCTGCAGTCCATGGGGTCGCACAGAGTCGGACATGACTGAAGTGACTTAGCAGCAGCAGCAGCAGTGTTCTCATTTATTTAGTAATTGGGGGTGAGCAATTAAAGTGGCATTCACATTTATATTTTAATACACATGGAAGCAATAGTCAAGGGCATGAAGCAGGTGCAAACCTCCAGATCCACTCCCCATTCACCTCCTATTCAGCTCTTATGTCAGCAAATGACTGGGAGTTACATGGTCTTACTGTGTCCCTGAGAGGATGAGGAAGGAAAGAAATGCTTTTCAGAAATCAGAAATCTAGGTAACTTGACGGTGGCCGGAAGAATTGTGACATCTCTAATTTACATCTGTCAATGGGGCAAAAAGCACTGAGATCCCTTTCTATATTGGGCAGCACCATACAGTTTTTGCAATGAGGGCCCAGAAAACTCAGCACCAATTCTGCTAGCAGCTTGATAAATCCCTTGGACATACAACAACAGAACTTCCATAAAGTTTATTTTATATTATAGAAGACAAGTCTGTATCTTCTAAGGGTGTAAGGGCTTGCACTTACGCTGTTGTTCTGAGCCTTTTTTTTGGCAATTCATGGTATATTTTTTGGCAAGTGACTTTAATATATTTTTATAGCAGTAACTCTTATAAATTATTGAGCTTTTTATTTATCTTCATGTCTGCTTTGCACCTCTGGATTCTAGACTCTAGGTAATTTAACAGTAAGATATTTGCCTTAATTCATCTTCATATTCCCAATGCTAAGCACCTAATTTTGAATCTTTTCTGGATCTTTGATTTTCATGCTGAAATCATGGATTGTGATTTCCATGATAACCCTAAGGGGCCTTCATCTGTTATAAAAATTTGAATGACCCTCAGCTTTAAAAAAAAAAAAAAGAGAGAAAAGTGCCACTAAATATTGCTTTATACCAACTAATTTTTCAAAGCACACGTCTGTCACGTAATTGATGGCAGATGAAGACAAGTAATATTAACTCCAATTTATTTCTATAATGCCATGGTTATACACATTCAGATAAAAAAGTACCAAATCAGTGTTAGGATTTTAAAATTTAAAACCCAGGAGATTAAATGGTATACCAAGTGAACGAACAGACTGCACATAGTTGATAATTCCTACCCTTAGCACTACTGAGATTTTGGACTGGATAATTCTTACTATATTTATATGCAGGGAAATACGAACCCATTCAAGATAAATGGGTGGTGATGGCTGTCCTGGGCATTGTAAGATGTTTAGCAGCATCCCTGGCTTCTACACACCAGATGCTATAGCAACTTGAGTGTTGTCGGATATTGCACAGGACTCCCAGTTTAATTTAAAATCCAGATAAACAATGAATAGCATTTTAGTTTAAGTATACCCCAAGTATTGCATGGGACCAAAAGAAGTGAAAACTGTCACTATTTCAGATGACCTGATACTGTATATGGAAAACCCCCAAGGACTCTACCAAAGTACTGTTGGAACTAACAAATAAATTCAGTGAAGTTGCAGGACACAAAATTAATATACGAAACATATATTGCATTTCTAAGTTAAATTTTGTTGGAGTATAGTTACTTTACAATGTTGTATTAGTGTCTGCTCTATGGCAAATATATCCTCTCTTTTTTAGGATTTCCTTCTCATTTAGGTTGGGCTTCCCAGGTGGCTCAGCAATAAAGAATCCACCTACAATGCGGGAGCCACAGGAGACATGGGTTCGATCCCTGGGTCAGGAAGATCCCCCGGAGAAGGGCACAACAACCCACTCCAGTATTCTTGCCTGGAGATTCCCATGAACAGAGGAGCCTGATGGGCTACAGTCCAGGGGGTCGCAAAGAGTCGGACACGACTGAAGCGACTTAGCGCAGCATGGTACTCATTTAGGCTACCGCAGAGCAGTGATATACACTAGTAACAGGTTATCAGAAAGAGAACTCAAGAAAACAAACAACTTCATTTACAATCATATCAAAAAGAATAAAATATTTAAGAATAAATTTAATCAAAAAGGTGAAAGACCTGTACATGAAAAACTTAAGATATTGATGAGAGAAATTGAAGAAAACACAAATAAATGGAAAGGCATTCGTATTCATGGATTAGAAGTAAGACTGTTCAAATGCCCATATCTGATTTAAATTGGCTAAAATTCCTTTAACTGCTACTGAGCGACTTCACTTTCACTTTTCTCTCTCATGCATTGGAGGAGGAAATGGCAACCCACTCCGGTGTTCTTGCCTGGAGAATCCCAGCTATTGGGGAGCTTGGTGGGCTGCCATCTATGGGGTCGCATAGAGTCGGACACGACTGAAGCAACTTAGCAGCAGCAGCAGCTGTTATCTTAAAATAATAGAGGAAGAAGGAAGCAAAGAGAAGGACTTAGTTGTAGTATCTGCCAGTTTATTCTAGGAATGCAGTGCAATGCCAAGGTAAGATTATTACCTACTGTGAGAAACTATCTACATATAAGGTATGGATGACTTTAGAGACCCAAATAACCTATTTTTAAGGAAATTCTGAGATATTTGTTTTCATATTATTTATGTCCATATTCATAGTAAGTTATTAAATAGGTAACAATTTAAGAATAATTCTATGGTATTATCAGTCTCTTTCTCTCATTCTAAAATGTAATCTAAAAGTGTACAGATTTTAAAAAGTATCTCAGGTCTTCATATTCTTTCCCTTTATGCAATTACATCATGTAATTTTGCATGATTGTGTAATGTTGTCAATTGTAATACTTGCTTATGTGGGTAGCTACTGCTAAATATTGACATGGTCATATATACTGAATTTTGATTCTTCTCACTTTCAGAATTAGTTGTACAAAACATGCCCCAAATGTATTGGAAAAAAGTCAAATCTGTAAACTAAAATTTACTCTAATATAATAGTAACTATTCTATTTCATAAAAGTTTCAGCTATATATGGTTAATCTTTCAATTATCTCCTAGCAAGTAAAAGCCTAAATGCCTTTAACAGAAATAAATAGGATGTTCTTTAAAAATTATCTGTTCAAAACATACAATTGGCAACACAAATGTTAGAAAAATAAATATATCTTCTGTTTCATAATGTGAGATTTATCTGACTTAATTCATTCCTGAAAGCGTAACTAGACAACCCCATGAATAATCAAGGAGGCGATGAGCAGGGAGACTGGATGATGAAAGAGCATATCCACCAGCTGATAATCACTGGTCCAGCCCATGGGATGACTTTTGCATGTTAAATACAACTATTACTATTATCAAAACTAAACTGTTATCAAAAATAGAAATTTCTTTTTTTTTAATCTTTGATAATTAGGCTTGGTAAAGAATCCACTTACAATGCAGGAGACCTGGGTTCCATCCCTGGGTTGGGAAGATCCCCTGGAGAAGGGAAAGATCACCCACTCCAGTATTCGGGCCTGGAGAATTCCTTGGACTATACAGTTCATGTGGTTATAAAGAGTCTGACACGACTGAGTGACGTTCACTTTCACTTCTTTATAAGTAAAGAGAAACTGTTATAATGGCTATAGATTTTTCATATCAATGCTGTAAGAAATAGTGGATAGTTTCAATGCTAATTTCTATTCTAGATTTAGCACAGTAATTTTCAACTCCCCCCCTTTTTTTTTCACTTAATGTATAAGAGACACATTCATTAGTAATAGAAGCTTAGAATGGCTGTGGTTCTCAGATCTGGAGAGTGAATCAGCTAGAGGATTCAAAAACCCCTGGGGAAGATCGTTTACCCTGAAAAAAAAACCCTGGAAAGTTTGAAATGCCCACTCATTAAAAATCTTGACTAGCAAGTTGAATAAGTTTCTCATAAGACAGGCGATTTCCCGTTTAAATGTGAAAATTACTAGCATCAGTAGGATTATTCTATTAAGTTCCCTACCTCTATCCACAATTCTTATGCCTCTGTAAATATAATTATTAGCTTCCAGTATCTGCTATTTGTGGAGCTTTGTTAATAGCAGAGCATCTCTCATTTTGAATAGCCTACAAAACATTAATACAAAAAGTTGCAAAGAACTATAGACTATGGCTTAACATTCATTCTTTTTTCAGAATATGAAATAAGTATTCATTTTAGTCTGAGGCTATAAGAGCATTCCTTTACATTTTGATATTTTTACAGACATTGGTAAATTATGTTCTTCATTTAAACGAGTTAATAAGTTTACTCAGGGTAGCCAAAAATATACTCAATCAGACTTTTATTATTTCTCTTTTGCTAAGAGGTATTCTGTGCCACTAGTGAACAGACCTAGCCCTTACATTACTTGTCTTCCATAAAACATTATTATCTTTTGGCATCCTCTTGCACTAGGGGAAATAAAAAGTCACATGTGGAGAAGTTCTAAATGCTAGACAGAAACGATCCTTGGAGGGCAATTTTTATCCTCCACGGAAGTATTGCAGACTTCTTCCATTAGCATAGTCCCAGGGAGCAAAAGGTTAGAGAACTGGGACTGCCAGCTCTACCTGAACACATAAGTCAACATTTCCTCCAAGCGACGAGGGAGTGTGAGAGTGCACCCGCATGTGCATTAAAGTATCTGAGACGAGAAATAACAATTGTAATATTTTACATTGCAATGTACTGTACAGATGGTGACATTTTGTTTGTGGTTGTAGGGAAGAAAGGAAGGCAGTTTCCAGACTCCCCTCCCTCAACACCTACCATTTGGCGTAGGATATGGGAGGCTGAAGAAAACGGAGGGAGTTTTGCCTCAGTTGAAACAGCTGGGAAACAGATGGAAGCTAAATTGCCATTTGCCAAAAGCCTCATCCAAGGCTCCCACCCATTTTCCACCAAGGAAGAGTTAGTCAGGTGAAGGCAGAAGGAGCTTAAGGGTCAGCAAATGATGGACTTTGGAAAGTGCAGGCAAGAAACGTCCAAAAAGATGTTTGAAATCCAAGATTATAGAAGTCCAGAAATGCAATCCCAAGGAGCATGTTTTTAATAGGAAGGAAAAAGTGGGAGCATCATGGGTGGAAACCACAACAGAATCATAGATCCAAGAGTGTAAGTGCCCACAGAATTAATTGACATTGGTCCTATTCTACTTAAATTGCATTGACAGTCTCTTTTAGGTAATGAAGTCAAGATGCACATACCCACTCTTTGTCATGTAAATTACAATGTAATTATTCCTGGGTGATCATTGTAAATGTAACTGTGCACAATTCACGTGGTTTTAGTCATTGGATTTCACTTTGTGAGCTACTTAGATTTGGAATTCAGGCACTTGGTTAAGTTGCTTTTGGATATAAATGTTGAATTATAGCCAGACTTTTGTTCAAATTCAGTCATGGGATGTATCAACCATCTTCTTGTATATTTCTAGTTTCAGGGGGCATGTATATAGATAGATACAGTGCATGTAACCCTTCTTCCAAGTACTGGCCCAAGTTTTGTATGTTTGTGTGTGTCTGTGGTATTTTTGAAGTACTGTTGAATACTAAGAAGTTAAAAGAAATTGGTTTCAAAAATAAACACCACTTAATAGGCTTTCCTCAATGTGAGTTTGTTCATTCATGCTTATATAAGGGAATGTGTTAACCATGAATCATTCAAATTGAATTGCTCATGAGAAAAAATGCTCTGGCTTTGCTGTCAGTTTCCAGACTTATATTACTGAAGGGAGTAAAGCATTGTCCCCTCATAAAGAATAATTAGCCACAGATTTCAAACTGAATGTGGCTCCAAATTGGCGAAAATACTTTTGATTCACGTGAGAACATGCATCCTTGTGAGAGGGACCTATCTGAATATTCTGGGCTGTGACTGAGTTTGCTTCTGCCAGAACAGCCCATGGAAAAGTTAAGGGGGAAAAAAAGAAAGCAATCATCGGAAAGTTTTGTTCACATGTTACCAGAGTAGCAAAATGCACGGAAGATGTGGAAGTTTGCAAATCTGTAGCTAAAAGAGTGGATAATGGACAGCAGGTTCCACTTAGAGCCAGGTAAATTGGCATTGTGTAAACACAGCCGACCTGAGAGCTCACACATCACGTAATAACTAACTCATCTGGTCCCAGTAGCTTAGAGTAAAATACAGTCAGCCTGTGTCTGACATGTCGCAAACCACTTTTCACACCGGATAAAGCCTGCCTGCCCCTGCTAAGGTAGGGAGCCAGTCAATATAGGGTTATGTGACAAGCCCAGAAATGCGATCTATGAGTCTGAAAAATTTCCGACAGCGCCACCGTACCATTCAGTGAAACACGCGCATGATCCGCAGAGAAAAAATAATGGCCCTGCATGCCAAAGTTTTGACCTGTTGCCACTGCTGCTTACTTGTGTGTGTGTGTTAGTCGCTCAGTCATATCAGACTCTTTGCGACCCCATGGACTGTAGTCTGCCAGGCTCCTCGGTCCATGGAATTTTCCAGGCAAGAATATTGGAATGGGTTGCCATTTTCTTCTCCAGGGGATCTTTCCAATCCAGGGCTGCTACTTAGACCTAGAAAACTTTGCATTTGGCCAGCTTTGATCCTGGTAAGAATCAAATCAAAACTGTTTAGCTTAGGCCACCTTGTCTAGTGGATTTCCATTATGCAGGCCCCTCTTAACTTCAGTTAGACTTCCCTCAGCCAGACAGGAAAAGAGCACTAAAAAAAAACCCAACATCTTTGCCCATAGCATATTTAAGTATCATTAGATAAAGAAGTAAATATTGCTTTAAAAGACCCTTCATAAAGCTGTTTAGTTCAGTTCAGTCAGTCAGTCCTGTCTGACTCTTTGCAACCCCATGGACTACAGCATGTGAGGCCTCCCTGTCCATCACCAACTCTGAGTTTACTCAGACTCATGTCCGTTGAGTCGGTGATGCCATCGAACCATCTCATCCTCTGTTGTCCCCTTCTCCTGCCTTCAGTCTTTCCCAGCATCAGGGTCTTTTCAAATGAGTCAGTTCTTCACATCAGGTGGCCAAAGTATTGGAGTTTCAGCTTCAGCATCAGTCCTTCCAATGAATATTCAGGACTGATTTCCTTTAGGAAATCATAAAGCTTTACCTTACTACATTTGTCAGTTTTTTAAAAAATGTCCCTTTTTAGGTAATCTGATAGTAATATGATTGATCCATTATTTTTTCTATATCATTTATCTTATTTGGCTTCATAGAAGAGTTCATTGTATCCCTGTGTGATTAAGGCATTAGTATTTATATGTAGATGCTCAAAAATAACTAGAAAACTGAATTTTCGAGAGTATACAGACATGCTACTTTATCTTGATTATGATATATTTCACTGAGGATAAATTTGACATGAATCATTAGAGCTGGTATGATTATATATTACTTGGTATATGTAGAATTTTTTTCACTATAGATATGCATGAGTATTAAGAATATCTTCTAACCTACATATCAGGGATATTATATGGACAAGTAAGATTTGATTTTGTTATTTAGTCACTTGGTCATGTTCAGCTCTTTTGCAACCCCGTGAATTGTAGCCTGCCAGGCTTTTCTGACCTTGCAGTTTCCCAGGCAAGAAAACTGGACTGGGTTGCTCCTTCTCCAAGGGATCTTTCTGACCCAGGGATTGAACCCCCATCTTCTGCATTGCAGGAAGATTCTTTACTGCTGAGCCACAGGGGAAGTCTGATAAAGAAAATAGTCTACGTTAATTATGTCTTGAACTCTTAGGGAAAAAAATGCCATGATATACTGTAAATTATTTTTATAGGACATTATAAGATGTTGTGTTTGGCTAGCTATGTTAGATGTTATGCATCTTATGTTTATCTCATATATAGTGAAAAATCATTTAAAATTCTTTTCATATTTTGAGTTAAATGAGCAAAATTTTATTTATAGATTCCACTTTGCCCTAAGAATTATGCAAGAATAGAGCATTGTTATTGCCTTTAAGGAGATTGCAGTTCAATAAAAATTAAAAAGGCAATGAATTCACACAGACACATTCATACACACACACACACACTTAAGTATACACACTTATGTATGCTTAGTCCGAGCTTGAACTGACTTTTGTGGTCTAGTTGCTAAATCTGAATTTCTCAAATAATCACATACTGAGTCACCACTATTTTTAGGATCATCTGTTCAATTAAACTTAGAAGTCAAGAATTTATGTTGAAAAACTTATTAGAAGAAATCTTGTGTCCGAATAGTTTTAGATAAAAACTTGTTTAATAGAGAGGCTTTGTTTTTCTTGTTATTAATATTATAATAGCATATTAAGTGAAAGTGTTAGTCACTTAGTCATGTCTGACTCTTTGCAACTCCATTGACTGGGGCCTGCAAGGCTCCTCTGTCCTTGGAATTCTCTAGGCAAGTATTGGAGTGGGTTGTCATTCCCTTCTCCAGTGGGTCTTCCCAACCTAGGGACTGAACCAGTGTTTTCTGCATTGAAGGCAGATTCTTTACCATCTGTGCCACCAGGGAAGCATATTAAGAACAGTTAATTTTTTGTGTGTATATTGATACGTCAAAAGAAGAAAACTAGACACAGCCCCAATTAGGCTGTGAGTCACCTCAGGGCACATAGGAAAAAAATGCAATTTATCTCACCCTGTCAAGATAAATCTTACTGTCTTTGGTTTCTCTCTATTTTTACCGTGTTTAATAGAGTACCTGGAAAAGTAGTTATTCAGTAAATGTTTCTGTTCTAAATGAAATGATTGAATGTGTTTGAGTGAATGAACTAAATCTAATTCTTTTACTTTTTTTCACCAGACTCCCAGGAAGGAAGTTACAAGTCAGAAGTCAACAGCAAACCCAGAAAGGAAAGAACAGCTTTTACCAAAGAGCAAATCAGAGAACTTGAAGCAGAATTTGCCCATCATAATTATCTGACCAGACTGAGGCGATATGAGATAGCAGTGAATCTGGATCTCACTGAAAGACAGGTAATGTTGGACATTGTCATTATATATTTTTAGTTGCTTTGGGTCAACAGTCTTCTCTCACCATTTAAAAAACATCTAGATCAGTTCAATTCAGTCTGTCAGTAGTGTAAGACTCTTTGTGACCCCATGGACTGCAGCACGCGAGGCCTCCCTGTCCATCACCAACTCCTAGAGTTTACTCAAACTCATGTCCACCCAGTCGATGATGCCATCCAACCATCCCATCCTCTGTTGTCCCCTTCTTCTCCTGCTTTCAGTCTTTCCCAACTTCAGGGTCTTTTCACATGAGTCAGTTCTTCCATCAGGTGGCCAAAGTATTGGAATTTCAGCTTCAGCTTCAGTCCTTCTAATGAATATTCAGGACCGATCTCCTTTAGGATTGACTGGTTGGATCTTGCAGTCCAAGGGACTCTCAGGAGTGTTCTCCAACTGCTACTGCTGCTGCTGCTAAGTCGCTTCAGTCATGTCTGACCCTATGCGACCCCTTAGATGGCAGCCCACCAGGCTCCCCCATCCCTGGGATTCTCCAGGCAAGAACACTGGAGTAGGTTGCCATGTCCTTCTCCAATGCATGAAAGTGAAAAGTGAAAGTGAAGTCGTTCAGTCGTGTCTGACTCTTCCAGGCAAGAGTACTGGAGTGGGGTGCCTTTGCCTTCTCTGGTCTTCTCCAACACCACAGCTCAAAAGCATCAGTTCTTCATTGCTCAGCTTTCTTTACGATCCAACTCTAACATCCATACGGGAGTACTGGAAAAACCATAGCTTTGACTATGCGGACCTTTGTTGGCAAAGTAATGTCTCTGCTTTTTAATATGCTGTCTAGGTTGGTCATAGCTTTTCTTCCAAGGATCCAGCATCTTTTAATTCTATGGCTGCAGTCACCATCTGCAGTGATTTTGGAGCCCAAGAAGATAAATTCTCTCACTGTTTCCATTGTTTCCCCATCCATTTGCCGTGAAGGGATGGGACTGGATACCATGATCTTTGATTTTTTTAATGTTGAGTTTTAAGTCAGCTTTTTCACTCTCCCCTTTCACTTTCATCAAGAGGTTCTTTAGTTCCTTTTCACTTTCTGCCATAAGCGTGGTGTCATCTGCATATCTGGGGTTTTGATATTTCTCCTGGCCATCTTGATTCCAGCTTGTGCTTCATACAGCCCAGAATTTCTTACGATGCATAGAAGTTAAATAAACAAGGTGATGATATATAGTCTTGACCTACTCCTTTCCCAATTTGGAACCAGTCTGTTGTTCTATGCCCGGTTCTTTCTCAGGAGACAGGGTCTGGTAGTCCCATCTCTTGAAGAAGTTTCCATTTTGTTGTGATCCACACAGACAAAGGCTTTGGTTTAGTCAATAAAGCAGAAGTGAATGTTTTTCTAGAATTCGATCTAATGGGTGTTGGCAATTTGATCTCTGGTTCCTCTGCCTTTTCTAAATCCATCTTGAACATCTGGAAGTTCCTGGTTTACATACTGTTGAAGCCTAGCTTGGAGAATTTTGAGCATTAGTTTCCTAGCATGTGAGATGAATGCAATTGTGCAGTAGTTTGAGCATTCTTTGGCATTGCCTTTCTTTGGGATTGGAATGAACACTGACCTTTCCCAGTCCTGTGGTCACTGCTGAGTTACCAAACTTGCTGGCACTTTAAGAGCATCATCTTTTAGGAGTTGAAATAGCTCAGCTGAAATTCCATCACCTTGACTAGCTTTGTTCATAGTGATGCTTCCTAAGGCCCACTTCACTTCCATTCTAGCATGTCTGGCTCTAGTTGAGTGATCACACCCGTGGCGTGGTTATCATGATCTGTCATTCTAGATATCTGGATCTGTGATTCTCAAATATCGTTGGGAAGATCAATTTTCTCTTTCATGATGAAGCTTTTGCCCAGCATAATGATATAATTAAGGAAGAATAAAATAAAGTGAAGTGAAGTCACTCAGTCGTGTCTGACTCTGCGATCCCATGTCCATGGGATTCTCCAGGCAGGAATATTGGAGTGGGTTGCCATTTCCTTCTCCAGAGGATCTTCCCAACACAGGGATCATACCCAGGTCTCCCGTACTGCAGGCAGACTTTTTACTGTCTGAGCCACCAAGGGCTCCCTGAAGAATAAAATAGTCATATTTATTTATTTTACTTTACAATATTGTATTGGTTTTGCCACACATTGACATAAATCTGCCACGGGGCTACATGTGTTCCCCATCCTGAACCCCTCTCCCACCTCCCTCCCCATCCCATCCCTCTGGGTTTATTCAGTTTATGGAATCATCCTTTGTTCTGTGATTGTATCTTATATTTTTTGTTTCTAAAGTATTATTTCTTTTATATAATGATGGCATATGGAGGGGACTTTTGTTTATTTTTTATATTCATTTATTTTTAATTGATTTGTGATTGCTTTACAATATTGGTTTGATTTCTGTCATACATCAACATATATTAACCATAGGTATACATATGTCCCCTCCCTTTTTAACCTCCCTTCCACCTCTCACCCCGTCCCACTCTCTAGGTTGTTACAGAGCCCCAGTTTGTGTTCCCTGAGTACTACAGCAAGTTCCCATTGGCTATTTATTTACATATGTCAGTGTATATGCTTCCATGTTACTCTCTCCATTCATCTTGTTTATTGTTGAAATCTCCTTATTTCACATAATAGAAATTTGGAAACCCCATGTTAGTTTCGTTTACTGCTCAGAATAGGGTTTATGTCACAGTAATACATTAACCCTCAAATCTGAATAACATAAGAATAAAGTTTATTGTTTGTTCACTCTCCCTATTAACTTTGCAAGTCCAGCTTTCTAAATAATCACTCAGGACCCAGTCTGACCTTCTAGCATCCTGACATGTGGTGTCCTTGGTAACTGCAAGAGGTAAGAAAGAGCTGGAGGTTCAGGCATTGACCTCTAAATGTTTTCACCTGGAAATGACCCATGTCACTTCCATTTTCACTCTAATGTCTGGAAATATTCAATGGTACCACTTAAATTTAAGGGAGCTGAGACATGGTTGGCACAAGGGCACATACTTCATTGGTAAATATCTACCCTACTGCTCAAAATATTTTTGAAATTGTATTTGTCTCAGAAATTAAAAATTCTGGTACCCACTCATTTAGAGAAACTTTGAAATGATTAGCGATCTGTGAACACCAGTTACTAAGACATAAATAATATTTTAATTAATTACATTTTAGATCCTTTCTTGGATTTTATTTGAATGGCAAATGATTTGCTCGAATAGTTTTCCTGAGCACTCTTTTATATATGGGTTCTGATTTTCCCTAGAAGAATCTAGCCTACTGATGGTTAATAGTTGCTAATCTTTAGAAAAACATTCCTGAAAGGCAAACGCAAACATCTTTATGGACAGTGCAGTTATGATTGGCACTCTTAGGAGCAGAGTCTCATTTCCTCTTTCACTGTGTGCACCTCCTCCAGGGATCCCATTGGAACCAAAGAAATATCAACAGGGTGTGGACAAATGAATACTATCTTAGGAGAGCGAGTTATTTTATCCAACTTCTTAAATCATTTGCTTTCCTTCTGTTAATTTCTGTATTTCAGCTTTTAGTAGGATCATTCTGGGTAGTGAAAATATACAGAGGAACACCTTTATGTGGTTCTATTTATTGGCAGTTTATATTTTATTAAATATTATGACTGGTACCTAAGTTATGGAGCACAACATTTTCCTTCCCTTGAACTTCACATACAAAGTTCTCTCCATAAGTGTACAACATTTGGCATGATGGAAAGCAGGATCCAAAATCTACATCATCAGACATCTGCTCTTTTGCTCTTTTTTTTTTTTTTTAACCGGGAACAGAAAAAATATGATGGAGGGATGGAATTACACATTAATGTTTTTGTAAAGAGAATGTGAATTCTAGGAAATGTAACTGTATTTAAAGTGATACATAAAGGAAATAAGAAACTAGAGTTTGCTTGTAATCTACAGAAATGTGGGATTTATAACTATGCTCTTAATTAAGAGAAAAGTCAAAATCTGTGCTTTCTTTGCTGGAGATGTCCTATGGTTCCCTGTCATTATCTGATCATAGAGTAGAGGTTTCACTTTTGGCCAAGAATGATTTCTTTTTAGGAGGAATTCTGTAAATTTTGTTTGGAAATTTTGAAGGCATTTTGAGTATTTCTTCTTTCTTCCTGACTTGCCATTCTTGGAAAAGAATTATAAGCAATTACATGAAAAATTATATTATATGTATATGTATACACACACTATATACACAGGGCTTCTGTGCTGACTCAGATGGTAAAGAATCTGCCTGCAATGCAGGAAACCCAGGTTGGATCCCTGGGTGGGGAATATCCCCTGGATATAGGAATGGCTGCCCATTCCAGTATTGTTGCCTGGAGAATTCTATGAACAGAGGAGCCTGGTAGGCTACAGTCCATGGGGTCTCAAAGAGTCAAACACGACTGAGTGACTAAAACTTTTACTTCACTTTTCATACTGTACACACACACATACCCAGTTTTAATCTTTGTTTTTTTTTTAAGAGTCTCTTTAAAATTCTGTATCACTTAGACTTTGCTGTGTAACAAACCTCTTAAAAGTCTTAATGGCTTTAAATAATAACCAGCGCTTAATTTCCTCAAAGTTTAGAGGATCAAAAATTTTTATCTGAGCTCAGTTAGACAGTTCTACTTCTGGCCTTACCTAGAGACCTTGTGCAACTCTGTTCAGCTGGTGGGTGACTAAGAACTGGTTGTTCTAGGCAGCCTCACCTGGGACAGCTTGTCTCTGTCTCTGTTGCATGCGTGATTTCATCTTCTAATAGGCTCCCTGACATTCTTCAAATAGTGGTAGAAGTATTCCCAGGAGTATCTAGAGAAAAAACATCAGTGTGTGTAGGTGTTCAAAGCCTCTGCTCAGATCATGTTTCCTAATGTCCCATTGTCTAAAGCAAATCATATGACCAAGCTCTGTAAAAGAGCACCACCTACGGGAGTGGACACATGGAAGGAAGGCAAAAATTTTTGGAGGTCATTAGGGAAACAATCCAAATATAGCCTCATAAAGGGAAAAATTACAACAACAAAAGTACATCCTGAGATAATTAGGTTTTCAAATAATTGCAAATTTGGTATTATTCAGAAGCTTTTTTATCCTATATCTCTATTAATTAGTTTGTCAAGTTAATAAAAGATATAATGGATATATGTGGAATCTAAATTCCAAATCAAAATTATGTCTTTAGTTTTTGTTACTAAGAAAAATTCAATTGTTATGAGAAAAAATCAGAACAAAAACCCTGTATTTGCCAGATGGAATTGTGTATTCTTAGACAAGTAACAATCTCCCCAAGGCATAAAGTGGAAATTAAAACTACCTTCTCTTTCTTTTACTCAGGTTTATATGTTACAATGAATGTGAAAGAACTTTTAGCATAAACTATAAAACAAATCTATTACTCAGAGGGGGAAAACTTCTTTGCTATGAAAGGCTTAGTGAGTTAATCCTTTTGTAATACAAATACCTCTCATCCCAGGGAGAGATTTTCAGTTAATTTTCTCATGGTTGGGCTTTTAAAATTATAAACATAGAGTTATCAATTGAAGCCTTTTCATTCATCTTCTTTTAATTGAGATGGAGCTATTCCATTTCTTTGATTTTGCATTAATGTCATTCATCCTTATATGTGTAATCTATGTCTTGATTTAAAATATTAAATAGCATCCCTTTTATAGGGTTTCCATCTGTAAATATTCTAATTCTAGATTTGTAATTTTTCAATTCCATTTTACTGAAAGATATATTTTTTCCATACTTTAAAATAACATGGGATTTATTAAAGTAACTTAAGTGTATATACCAAAGAATATTATATCTACTCCCGTATTGTTCAGTGTTTCCCTAAACTTTAATAGGATGTTTAATCTCCTAAAATATTTTTTCTCTATTTTTTAAAAGCCTTTCAAGATTCAAATACAGAGAAAGAACAGATATGTTGTATATAATGTGAAGGGAAAAAGCAGCAAATATTGAATCATTTCCATGAGCAGCAAAATTATTTCACAGAAATAACTTTCTCCTAAATGAAACTTAATTTATAAACAGAAGCAGTTTTAAATGTACTTTTATTTAGAAAACTTACATAGTTGCCTATAAAATATGTATAACTGATATGTTATTTGTAGATACTGCTCCTTTGTTTATATCACCCAAGCAACATCAGTTCAGTCATTCAGTGGTATCTGACTCTTTGCAACCCCATGAACTACAGCATGCCAGGCTTCCCTGTCCATCACCAACTCCCGGAGCTTGCTCAGACTCATGTCCCAATCAATATACCTGCCACATATTCTACAATGGGCTATACATGTGATTTAAATATTTGAAATAATGATTAGATTTCCTTTTAGAAAAAAATAATATATGCTAAATCCTTGACTATTACTCAGGACTCAAATTTTCAAATCTGGAGGAACAACTCTGCAATCTCCAAAGAAATTGGACTTTTATGTTTGTGTCTCCCACACGGCAATGCCTGTTCAGGTAGGGGACATCTATTATCCCCTTTGAATTCCATCTGGCCAAAGAGGAAGAAGAAGGGTAAAGAGAAAAGAGGCTTATCCTGCAAAGTAATTCCATGTTAGCACTTAAGCATTAAATAAAATTGTTTCATGTTCAATAAAAGTGGAGACACTGGGACGAAGTTAAGCTTTAAATATTTTAATTATGTGCTCAGTCACTCAGTCGTGTCTGACTCTTTTCGACCCCATGGATTGTAGCCTGTCAGACTCCACTGTCTATGGGGATTCTCCAGGCAAGAATACTGCAGTGGGGGTTTCCATGCCCTCCTCCAGGGGATTTTCCCAATCCAGGGATTGAACCCAGGTCTCCTGCATTGCAGGTGGATTCTTTTAATGTCTGAGCCACCAGGAAAGCCCAACGCTGTTTTGTGTAACAGTTACCACTGTAGTAACCCTCCAGCTTCTAATTTACACCTTCACAGGTACAACGTATTCTTCTATACTGTTCTCAATCAACAGCTAATAATCCTTAATTGGCAGAGTCACTTGGAATACTTTGAAGAGCCAGTCAATCTAAAGACCCTCCTGTCCCAAGGTATTTTTAAGTTTGACAAGCTTATTCTGGCTTTTTCATCCATCCAGACGCACTTGGAAAAAACTCATGCCAAAGTTTTAATATCTCACAGTGGGATGAAGAGGGAAGGCAGTTGCATAAAACTATAGGAGTGTCAAAAATGGACATATTTATAGAGTCAACACTGCCAGATATAGAAAGAATGAGAGCTTCTTCCATGTCACAAAATTATTTTTTGTGCGATGTTGCAGATTTGTAAGCTAACTGACCAGAATAAACAGACTGAATTAATGATTCCGCTGCCAAGATAAATGGAAAAATCCCACCTAGTTGGATCACATTCCATTAGTGGAAATGAGAGGGATTATGTTTTGTTTGTTACTCATAAATCATTAAATGGCTCATTGCCAAGTGTTTTCCAAATAGACATCAATTTTTTGGATGACTATGAAGGAGAATTTTTCCTGGGCCAAGTAAATAGTGGTTTTGTCTTGTACTGAGCATTTTACACAACCCTTCTCCTTTTTAGGTTAATTTCTATACATTTATATGAGTACTTTTAGTTATTTAGCTAAGAATTTATATCTGCAAGGTCAGACATATTGTCTATTCAGGGTAACCTTGTGTAGTCCATGATTTTCGATATTTCCTTGTATCTTTAGAGTAGTTTTTAACAGTCATCTAGAGTAACAGTTAGATGTTTCTTTTGCTTACACCATGGTATGACTGCTATTTTGAGTGATTAAATATGACTGGGCTTGGACCAGAAAAGTGGGGGTATAGAACAGAGTGAATGAGTTGATGGTGGAATATAAAATAAGCTTTAATTTTGGGAATTTGCTCAATAAGGAAACAATTAATTTATATTTAATCAGCAAATCAACAGTAACATTTTGAAGCATATCATGTGTTGCAACACAGATCATCATTTGAAGTGTAATGTTAAAGAAAAACATCTTCTGCTGTGAAAGATTACTCCTTTTTCACATTATCCCTGCAGTCATATAACCTTTTTTTTCATATAATGTAAGGTAAAGCCTTACTAAGAAGTTCCTGAAAATTTTGAGGAGCCGATTCAACTTTTACGTTGATATGTTCAACTTTAAAGAGATGTTCTGCTATCTAAATATGTATATACAGCATTGCATATGTTCCATGACATCTATAAAAGAAAAAACACAAGTCTAATAAAGGACAGTTTCTAGAGAATTTGGCTATAGGAGACTTGCTACAAGTTAATCTCCCTAGTTCTATGACTTGTCATGAAAAACCTCAGAAACATAGTCAATTTAGGATTTTAACTTCATTTCTCTTTAGCACTTATAAATTTTATGCAAGACTGATGTTTTTCAGTTAAAAAAATTTTTCCAGTTATTGAAATTACTGAATACATTTGTGTCAATATATATTCTTATGACAGTAGCAATTGGCATTACAAGTTGTTAGGATAATTTTGGAGACAGCCCCTAAATCTAATAAAAGTGCAATGAGGGCTTACATATATTCTGATACTAAACTTGCTCGTCAAGAAATAATCAGAATATTTAATTAGATTGAATCTTAAGAATTGCTAGTGTTGTACTGTTCTTATAAGAATGATGAGTTTATGTGTTTCAATCAAATATTTATATTTGACATATTTCACAGAACGAGACAGTGGCTAGGGAAGAGGTCATTTCTTAAAATAGTATGCACTGGTTGTGATGTGTTGCTATTGTTAAACCTTAAACCAGAGATTAGACAAGATGTTGAGAACAAAGGCCATCATTCTAGTTGATCTTAGTAGTTTAAACAAGGTAAGTACCAGCAGTGGATCAGAATACATAAATTCCATGTATTCAAGACTGCTATTTAGGAAATTTTGAACACAGTAATGGAGAAAAGTGCCTAATTTAGTTTTGATATTTCCACTCAGATTTGCTGAAGTCTTTTGTTCATGATCTACTGAGGTGACAAGATTTCACTTAAAATAAGTAAAACTCATATCCATTTTTTAAATCTTGTGTAGAAATAGGATTAGGAGTAGTAAAATTTCACTGTCAATTTTTACTCATAAATGGGTCATTTGAGTTGAATTCCATCATGTTTGACAGAAAGAGGTATAATTGTTAGCATTTAGTACTGCTACAACATTTCTAAAGGGTCAAAATAAAAGTAATCAGTCCTCTAAGAATTTTGCTTATCGTGTGAATTATTACTCTGGCTGCATTTTGGGAAAGGAGAATGTAATGCGTACGATTGTCTTGTAATAGTACTCATTGCATTACTGTTTATTATGGAGAATTTCATTTGTTTCCTAAAAAAAAGTTTATTTCTCGTTCAACATGTTATTTGCCCATGACTACCAATGGCTAATGTGTATTCAGTTTGTCCAAAAACATGTGAAATAGTAAATGTTTTATGACTACATTAGTGAACCTGGTTCTCAGGCATTCTAAGGACAGAAAAAAAAAAAAAAGAGCCTTTGAAACCGAAAATTATAGAGGCCAGGAAGTGATTTCCTGGTCATAAACATTGTTTTAAAATAGAGGAGAAAGGTGAGAGGCAGCCCTCTACGCAGGAATTCAGTCTTTAGTCATGGAATATGTTCTAACCCCCTTCACCCTCCAATCCCACCCCCCAGAAACACACACACACACACACACACACACACCCATGCACACTACCTCCCAACCCCATGTTGCACTGCTGTCGAACAGGAGAGCCCACTGGCAGCTCCCGTGAACTTCTTGGAAACAGCCAAGGGATTCCTTCTCTTAACTAGATATAAATCTGTTCAGGCAGGAAGAGTAAGGAAGCTTTCTTTTCCCCCATTTTTCATCCCTACCTTAGAGAGCAATCTGGGCTCTAATTCTTCAGCTCACCTACTGACTTTGCCACTGAATTACTATATCTTACTAGAGTCTGTTTACATTAGGTTTACTACATCAGCAGCCATGATCAATTTAATCACACAGGTGTGATGAAATTTCCAAATTGTATTTATACAGTTACTCCTTTGCATGCTTTCACATGTTAAAGATGTGAATAAATATTTGTTAGACAGTGTCTACAGTATTTCAAGTGTTCATATACAAATAGAAACAGTTGGAATATTAAATCTACAAATTCCAGATGTTTAGAGACATCTAGATATGTCACTGAAATATTTATTTTCATCCAGATGTTATGTGTTATGATTGTTTCTTCAAAAGACAGACATTTATGGTATTCTATAAATATGGGTTGTAGCGTCATGCAGATTCTACTTTCTATCAGCATTTCGCCTCAGGCCATTTTAGGAAATTGTATGACAATCCAGATACATATTTCATTTGTGTTCTCCTGATGTATTGTGAACCCTCAAATGAACTTATACATAGAAGGCCATATGTGAATGACTGAATAAATTAAAGAGATAAAATGAATGTTTAACAAATATCAAGAATGATTCTGACTTACAGTATTTTCATTAAAGAGAAAAATTAGATTTCTAGATTCTGAAATACATCATTTAAGCAGATTAGTGACAATAAGATTCTCTGAGCTGTTTTCTTTACTGATATGTGAATAAATGTTTTTATATTTATTTATATAGTAGTTTGATCATGCAGGCAATGTGAATACAAAATTCTTTGTTAACTAAGGGATAAAAAGTGAGATTTCATAATAATCAGATATTCTGAACAGTAAGGTTTATAACTGAGCACCTTAAATGTGTACAACTAATATTATAGGCTGTTATATCATTTTTATTTTTATTATGAAGATTTTGTTGAAAAAATATTATCTTCATGCAGTCATTGAGAGTCTACAAGTCTAGTTTATATTACTTTGATTTCATGAAAAATAGTATTTTTTCATTACTCAGATTCTTGTGGGAGAAATTATTATCTGAGTTGTTCATCATACTATGTAACAAAATATACTTTATATGGGATCTTGCCTTAGAGCCAAACTTTAAAAAAGGAAACAATAAAAAAATTAATTAACCAGCATTTCCAAAGAAATTGCAGATATGACATAAATTGACTTTAAGCCCAAATAAAGCAATAAAGGTTTGCAAAATTTATATATCATACTCCAAGATGGGCAGATTTATTTTAGTTGTATGCAAAATTTTGATGATACAGTGTTCCAGCTCCTAAGGTACTACTCTAGGTTACTAGGACGAAAAAAGCAGAGGCACACAGGATGCCGGTAGCAATAACATCATGAGATTCCCAGAGGAAGGAAATCATTTTCTATAATAATTGTGTGGCAACAAAGCAGTGTGTGACATTCAATGTAGGGGTAGAGTTCATGCCATCTTATGGACCATTCGGGGAATCTCTTATTAGGGGATTAGCAATGACACCAACTACAACTGCAAGCAATTTAAGGATATTCTGTAAAAGATGAAACTAATCTTTCTGCATCTCAGTATATGCCAAAGGCCTCACATACAGTCAGTAAACTGCCCTTGAGGGCTGGAATTATTTCTTATTTATCTGTATGCATTCCTTGGTCTAACCCCTCTTACCTATTACTAAGCATGCAGTAATACTGAGTGTATGAATGAGTGAATAAATAGAGATTCCAAGTCACCAAGAAAGCATGAGATTAGTTTAACTGTACTTAGTTTGTAAATACAGATTTTTATATGAAACAAACTTGTAAACTTTAATCAAAATAATTTTCTTATTTTAAAAATTGTCAAGCATTTGAATGATTATTCTTTAGCTGTCTTACAAAAGTATTTTTCCAATCTAGTCAACAAAACTGGATTATTAAGTGATAACAAATTAAACTATAAAGCTTCTTTATTTATAAAACCATGGTGTTATTATTCTAATGGCAATATTGACATAGTTTGAAATTACTTTTATAGATTTGTTTTTAATACTGTGATGGTTGTGGAAAAATATATGCTTTTCCCCCAGATCTTCCTCTCCTTATTTTAATTTGTCCCAATATTTCATAGTATGTTTGAAAATAAATCTGGACACACTGACTATTGAATTTCTGTACTTTTTCTTCACAATTTATAAGGTGCACTCATCATTGCATGTATTGCTGTTTTGTTTCATTACTAAATTCATGGAGTTCCCATATGAAATATGTAGCCTGATCCCTTGAGAAAATACATAAAGGTGTTAGAATTATTAGATTTATTATATAATCATCAGATGCTTTCACCTACATGCACATATCTATAAACCACATATATGTATGATGTGTGTGTGTGCTCAGTTAGGCTTGTTCGACTCTTTTGTGACCCCGTGGATTGTAGCCCACTAGGCTCCTATACACATGGGACTCTCCAGGCAGAAATCCTGGCGTGGACAGCCATTCCACTAGTGCAAGATCCTCCTCCAGGGGATCTTCCTAATCCAGAGATTGAACCCATGACTCTTGCGTCTCTCACACTGGCAGAATTCTTTACCATTGAGCCCCTTGGGAAGCCCTTTATGATTGGTTATGTAACTACTATTGAGGCAACTAATGAAATCTTGCATTAGTCTGTTTAAGAAAATGAAATGGCAGAATTTCACATGGTAGACACAGGAAACATCACAGAATAGCCTATGCTGTTTCTAAAATCCATACCATCTTCTTACATTTTTCTCATGTAGAATTGCACATAACAGGTTTTATACTGGTATTACAGAATTACTGCACCCCTTCTCCTAAAAAAGGAAATAAGTGTAGATTTAACAAAATCTATTCCTCCCATTTTCTGCCAAGATTATTTTGGCTGGATGTTTCACTCTTCAGTGACAATGATGATGATGTGTTTCTTCCATCTGGATTTGTCCACAGAGAAAATGTCTCTATGGAGAATCTTGAAAGGCTCATTATTCCAACAGTACAAATATGAAAATTGAGGCAGAGAGAAGTATAATTTTCTCAGATTCACACAGAAGTGAAGCCAGAAGTAGAGCCCAATTCATGTGGAAAAGATCTAATGAAACATGCGATGTCAAGCTTACAGTGGTAATTGAGTAATATAATTACCTAAATTACAGTACAGGAAGATAGTGTCATATTTACAAACCTAATTATACTGAGTAGAATTACCTGAATGATACTAATCATATGGATGGCATTCCCATACTTTATATGCTTTACTTTTCTAACCTGAAGGCTTAAAAAGTATGAGCTTGAAATATAACAGGAACAAAACAAAATAAAATCAATTTGAAGCCAAACCAAGCCCAGGTTTAAATTCTGGCACCACATTTACCTATTTTTGTGTTCTTAGCCAAGTCGTTTAACCTTTAAGTCTCAACTTCCTCATCTATAAAAATTCGTGTTTGGAAAATGCATATGTAGCACCTATTGGTATAGTTGCTTAGCCCTAAGTAGATATGTAATTAAAAATCACAACTTATCATTTGGTTATTAAGTAACAATAATACAAGAATACCAATCCACTTGTTTTTAATCAATCTATTTTAGTACAAATTCTGAGTTTCTACATTTTCTTATTTTTTTATAATTAAGTGGATAATATATGAATAAGGTAAGGTGAAGTTGCTCAGTCATGTCTGATTCTTTGCGACCCCGTGGACTGTAGCCTACCAGGCTCCTCCGTCCATGGGATTCTCCAGGGAAGAATACTGGAGTGGGTTGCCATTTCCTTCTCCAGGGGATCTTCCCGACCCAGGGATCGAACTCAGGTCTCCCGCATTGGAGGCAGACACTTTAACCTCTGAGCAACCAAGGAATGTATAATACAAGATTTCAATTATAGTCTGATAGAACAATGAAAATGCAGAGTTGAGAAATGACATGGTTTACAGATTGTTTTCGTGCCAGCAGCTGAGAAAACTGTATTAATTTTGATGGAGTATTGTGATTTATTGTGATTTGAAGACCACTGAAATAAATACATCTTTAGAAATATAGTATCTTTCTCTTTAGCTTCTCTTAGTACTTTGAATTTACAGAAATTGAGATTGTTTATAAAATGAAAATGGAGAATATTCAAAATATTCCTGGAGTAGAATAAAACAGAACTATCTGTGTCAAATATGAAGACTTCCTATGAAATTATAATAATTAAGATGATGCTTTTGTCAAAAGGAGAGAACAACCGAGTACATCAGTAAAGCTATGCATGCATGGAAACTTGACATATGACAGTGTTGAAAATAATAATTTCTGGGAAAAGGGTGGACTGTTTGTTAAATGGTCTTGGAACAACTTATTATACAACGGGAATAAAGTAAATTTAGAAATTTTTTTTGCAGTATATACTAAAGTCAATAGTCAGAGTTAAGCACTTACTTCGATTTGAAATGCAAACCTTAAAACTTTTTAAAAGAAGACATAGAGTATCTTAATGGTCTCAGAAGAAAGATTTTTAATTAAGACATGAAGAAGATAGTCATAACAGAAACATTTGATAAATTTGAATATAATAAATTTTAGAGTTTCTGATCATCAAAAGATACCCAAGGAAAGGAAGAGGACACGCTGTAAACTGATAGCTTGTAATAACAGCCATATAACCCCAAAGCATTAAGTTAGCGTCTGGAGTATATTTTATGAGGCCATAAGGAATGCAACTGAACAACAAAATAAGGAATGAAATTAAATCAAAAAACATTCACTGTAACCCACAGATGTGGAGGCATTTTACAAAAGAAGAGATACAAATGGACCATAAACACTTAAAGATGCTTTACCTTGTTAGTAATCAGGAAATGGAAAATTAGAACATGGTGCGATAACATTTATGTTCATTATATTGGAAAAAAACTAATTATAAATCCAAATAGTGACACTAAGATGTGGATCAATGAGAACTCTTACACTTTGGACTGTGAAAATTAATGTAACTTTAGAAAATATTTTTTCTATATTACCACATTAAATTCAACATTCATATACCCTGTGGCCCACTGATGGCAACTCCTGGATGTATACTCAGAGAAGTTCTATCACACATTTATCACAGCATAACTACAAGAATATTTATAACAACATCAATTAGAAAAAACAAAATAGTTCAAGTGTCTATGAACAGGGGAATGGGTGGGTACACAGTGATATATTCACAGAGTGGAATCGCACCCAATCATAAAAAAGAATGCCATGCCTTGAATCAACATGGATTAAGCAAGAAACCTAGAGTTAATGGTATGTATAGCATAGATAAACAGCCAGGTCCTATTGTATAGCACAGGGAACTATATTCAATATCATGTGATAAACTATAATGGAAAAGAATATGAAAGAGAATGTGTAACTGAGTCACTTTGCTATATAGCAGCAAAAATACAACATTGTAAAACAGCTATCAGTCAGTCAGTTCAGTTGCTCAGTCGTGTCCGACTCTTTGCGACCCCATGAACCACAGCACGCCAGGCCTCCCTGTCCATCACCAGCTCCCGGAGTCCACCCAAACCCATGTCCATCCAGTCGATGATGCCATCCAACCATCTCATCCTCTGTCGTCCCCTTCTCCTCCTGCCCCCAATCTTTCCCAGAATCAGGGTCTGTTCTTCAATAAAAAAATAATAATAATAAAAATAAAATGGGACAATATTAAAAAAAGAAAAAAAACCATGTCTTATGGTTAAAAGCATTCCTTTGATAAACCTAAAAGACAAGAAGAATTAAACAGTACTTTTTAGGGTCCATGTGTGGTGAAAAAAGCTGTTGTCTCTGTTTGTTTCAAATAAAGGCTTGTGCTCTGTGTGATCAGTTGTGTCAGACTGTTTGCAACCCTTTTCACTGTAGCCCGCCAGGCTCCTGTGTCCGTGGGATTTCCCAGTCAGGAATACTGGAGTGGGTTGCCATTTCCTCCTCCAGGGGATCTTGCTGACCCAGGGATCAAACCCATGTTCCTGTCTCCTGCATTGCAGGCAGATTCTATACCCACTGAGCCATCGAGGAAGCCCAAATAAAGGCTTAGGGATGATAAACACAAAATTCAGGCAGGTGGTAACTTTGAGTGGAGTAGGCAGAGAAATGCAATGTAAAAGGAACACTTAGCTTACTTAGCTTAATAAGAATATACAAAGATGAGAAGTGCAATAGGAGAGGAATTAATTTCTTCCTAAACAAGAAAATGAAATGATGTCATTATTATGGTTGTGGACATGGATGGCCATTTAATGCATACATACAATTTTTATTATATGCATGCATGCTAAATCACGGAAGGAGATCTTCCCAACCCAGAGATCGAACCTGGGTCTCCCGCACTGCAGATGCTTTACCATCTGAGCCACCAGGGAAGACTCTTATATATTCAGTTCAGTTCAGTTCAGTCGCTCAGTTGTGTCCTACTCTTTGCAACCCCATGAATCGCAGCACGGCAGGCCTCCCTGTCCATCACCAACTCCTGGAATTCACCCAAACTCATGTCCATTGAGTCGGTGATGCCATCCAGCCATCTCATCCTTTGTCGTCCCCTTCTCCTCCTGCCCCCAATCCCTCCCAGCATCAGGGTCTTTTCCAATGAGTCAACTTTTCGCATGAGGTGGCCAAAGTACTGGAGTTTCAGCTTTAGCATCAGTCCTTCCAAAGAACACCCAGGACTGATCTCCTTTACAATGGACTGGTTGGATCTCCTTGCAGTCCAAGGGACTCTCAAGTGTCTTCTCCAACATCACAGTTCAAAAGCATCAATTCTTCAGCACTCAGCTTTCTTCACAGTCCAACTCTCACATCCATACATGACCACTGGAAAAACCATAGCCTTGACTAGACGGACCTTTGTTGGAAAAGTAACGTCTCTACTTTTCAATATGCTATCTAGGTTGGTCATAACTTTCCTTCCAAGGAGTAAGTGTCTTTTAATTTCATGGCTGCAATCACCATCTGCAGTGATTTTGGAGCCCCCGAAAATAAAGTCTGACACTGTTTCCACTGTTTCCCCATCTCCTTCCCATGAAGTGATGGGAGCAGATGCCATATATTAGGTAACTTCAATGAAGATTTTAGAAGGAAAATATATCTCTACAAAGCTGATGTGATTAACATAATATACAAACTCAGTATTAGCATTTAACAAGTATCAGTGAAAATTTTGGACAGCAAGGAGATCAAACCAGTCAATCCTAAAGGAAATTAACCCTGAATATTCATTGGAAGGCCTGATGCTGAAGCTGAAACTCCAGTACTTTGGCCACTTGATGTGAAGAACTGACTCATTGAAAAAAGACCCTGATGCTGGACAAGATTGAGGGCAGGAGGAGAAGGGGACAACAGGATGAGATGGTTGGGGGAAATCATTGACTGAATGGACATGAGTTTGAGCAAGCTCTGGGAGATATTGAAGGACAGGGAAGCCTGCTGTGCTGCAGTCCATGTGGTCACAGAGTCAAACACAACTGAGCAATTAAACAACAGTACCAGGGAAAATTTTTGATCTTGTTTTGAGGAAATCAGAACCACATATTTGTAATGTAAAATCAAAGTATTAAGGGAGGAGCAAAAGCATAGTTCAAAAGAAGATGGACTCACTCTGAGGTGAAATGGCCAAATAAAGCTCTGTGAGTGAAGCAGTGGACTGTGGGGGCACAGAATGACATTCCAGATGGAGCTTCATCAGTAGCTCCCTGAGTATATTTTAGATTGGTCCAGGGACTGACAGCAGGGGGAGGGGGCAAAGAGGGTGTTGTTTGACCAAAACAATTACTGAGTGGTAGTTCTAATGCACAGAAACTCTTTATAAACTAAATACCTTTGAACAACCTAAAATGATACAGCACTTTCCCATCTATTCTTTTACATGGTGTGTCATAAAATGGGCTTCCCAGGTGGGCTAGTGGTAACGACCCTGCCTGCTAGTGCAGGAGATGTAAATGATGGGGTTTTGATCACACACTTCAGTACTCTTGCCTGGAGGATCCCGTGGACAGAGGAGCTTGCAGGGCTCCGTCCTGTGGGTCACACGGAGTTGGACACGACTGAAGCTGCTTTGTTGTTGTTCAGTCACTCAGTCGTGTCCCAATCTTTGCGACCCCATAGACTGCAGCTGGCCAGGCTTCCCTGTCCTTCACCATTTCCCGGAGCTTGCTCAGACTCACGTCAATTGAATCAGTGAGGCCGTCCAACCATCTTGTCTTCTGTTGTTCCCTTCTCCTCCTGCCTTCAGTCTTTCCAAGCATCAGGGTCTTTTGAAGCGACTTAGCAGGTGTCATAAAATACACAATACAGGACTTGGTACCTTCTGAATGTTTTAAAATTATTATGAACATGGGCCTTGATTAAATTCAATGGTGACTTATTTTCATATTCATTACTTCACAGTGTATTTGTAAAAGCTTTTGAAAAGCCTTTTTTTTTTCATTGATGACCGAAATGGAAGAAAAAATTTTGTCCGTTTCCCTTTCTTTCTTTCACTTGTTCCCTTTCTTTGTTAAAGGTGAAAGTGTGGTTCCAGAACAGGCGAATGAAGTGGAAGAGGGTAAAAGGAGGACAGCAAGGCGCTGCTGCTCGAGAAAAGGAACTGGTCAATGTGAAAAAGGGAACACTCCTCCCTTCAGAGCTCTCGGGAATCGGTGCAGCCACCCTCCAGCAAACAGGGGACTCGCTAGCAAACGAAGACAGCCACGACAGTGACCACAGCTCTGAGCATGCACACTTATGATACAGACAGAGGGGACCAGCTCCATTCTCAGGAAAGAAATGTGGTGATGGCAAGCCTTACTCGAACATCGTTTACACAGAGAAAGGACTATGACCTTGATTTTTAATATTATGAAGTTCAGGCATCCCGAGTCTGTTTTTCATGATTTATAGAGGGTTTACACTAAGTGCCACTTACGAAAGATGCTTCCACAGAGAAGATGGAGGTGAATATTCCAGAGGTGTTGGTCGTGTGTATAACAGTGAGCAGCCTTTGTGTTTGCTTTTGCTTGCACTGAAAATTAAATTGCTATCAAGAGCAAACTATGAAGCATTTGTATTGAAGGTGCCTCCAGAGTGAAGATGCAGAAGATGAATTGGCTTTGAACATTGCAGATGTCCGAGGTCATGTGTGTGACAGTGGGCAGGTATTTGCTCTCGCTTGCACTGACAATTACATTACTATTCAAGAATAAACCATGAACCATTTTTATCTCAAACAGCCACAGTGCCTGAAATCATTCTTAAGTGGGTTAAAAAAATGTATTTTAACTCTGTATATATTACCCTTAAGTCATTTTCCTGTCTTCACTACGTTTAGCAATGCATTCATATTAGCTGATAAAAATAGCCACTCACGATGACAAACAGAACCAGCTTCTTGTATTTTTATACATTTTGTCATCCCAGAAACAATCAGCACATGCTTACTTGTGTTCAAGTAGAGAAAAATACATTAGAGTCTGATAGGGAATATTCTTGTACCACAGACAAAACAAATCTTATGTTGCATTTTCTATCAACTGCTGCTAATACATTATTATAAAACTTACCTAGCTCCTCAATTCTTCCTATCTATAGCTTGGAAAAAAAAATTTAGGATCATAGGCAAATCAGTTACTTGCAGAAAGAGTTTTGTATGACAGACATTGTCTGATTTTATTTCTATAAAATGTTACCTGTTGTGAATATGATTTAATTAACAAGAAAAAGGGTTTCCCCCCGATTGGCGATGATGATAGACAACTTGCAAAGCAAAATTGATTCCTCAAGTCGGTAGAAGGTAAAATTCTGAATGTCTTCAAATTAAGTTCAGTGAAAACACATTTTTTTCATATATGATGTATTCATGCAGAACAACAATTTTTGTATTTTGTAAAAAAAAAATGTTAAATAAATGATCCTTTGTAAATAATCTTGGTCTTCCTACTGTGATTTCCTGTGTTTACAAGCGTTAATGTAAATACTTAAGAAACTCCCCAATTCATGTGCACTTGTGTAAAAGCAGATGATCATAATTAGTGAATCATCTACATTTTTATTTCTGAAATTTTTTATTATGAAAAAATCCTTGTGTAATAAAAAAGCATCTGAGAATAGGCATATGGTAAGCCATTTCCCTGAATTGAAGAGTATGCCAAATAGATTTGTGTTTTATGAAATAAAAGGAGAAAAGTAATATTATTCACCACAATGAGAGAAACCAGTCATATATTTTTAAGCTTATGTATAATGGTCATGAATTCATCCAATGATTGTTTTTACACAAAAATACCCAGAGTTTTTCATGTGAAAATAAGCTCCATAACCTAATCTGAATTCTCAGCCCTAGAGGAAATTACTAATGTAAGAAGTCCAGGGCTATACTGACTTAATGTGCTTGGTATCATGTGGATTATGCATACATTGGATACCTACATCCTACTTAATAACTTTATGGCACTGCTCTTCATGTGTCCCATATTTTAACCACAAATATTTGGAAATATCCAGCAGTTCCTCCTACCCCCTGATTAATTAGAAATAAAAGAACACTAATCTGTAGAAATTTTCCAAAACCTTATTATTTGATTTCATCTGCTTTAGAAATGTGAGACTGATAAAAAATACATTTGGTTGATTTTAATTTGCTTAGTCTAGTATGATATATACAAAGCATTCAAGAAATAAAATGATTTGATTATTTGTATCACATTTTTCCCTTTGCATAATAAATTTTATCATAGCAGTTGACAATATTTCTAAATTAACTGGAGAGGGAAGGGCTCAGATTAACATCTTCCAGGCAGAAAACAGACACTCTTCTATCAATTACTTGAATGAATTCACATTACATTTGTAGCGATGACATCTACTTGAGGGGATTGACTTTCTTATTGTAGAATTTAAATTCAAAGCATCTTGACAAATTGGAGAAGTGGAAAGATAAAAATTAAATTGAGTTCTGTAGGGACAAAGTGGAGAATAATTCATTTCAGCAGGAAAATAATTTCCAGAAATAAGATGAAAGTACAGCTTAGGAGTAGCTAAAAGGAAAGTTAAGGACTATGGCCAAATAGAAATTACAATTTAGCATGATAAATGAAATAGGAAAAAGTAATTCTGAATTGATATGACATTTAGGAAATGTGAAGCATTTGTATTGTGGACCCTGCCTTTATTAGGGAGTTGTGAGCTGTTCTAAAATGATGTAATGAAATTTGACTACAGAGAACATTAAGAATCACCTGACAGGATAGGCCGCTGGCTGACCAAAAGGGGGCATCATTTTTATTCACAGTGTATTAAAATGATACACCACATAAGATGCTTGAACACTTGAGCAAAATAACAGCACACTGATAAGTAAGCAAGCAAGCTAATTTTAATTGGAAAAACTCTGTCTTTTTAGAATATTTTGTATTATCTTAAAAGAGGCGCCTGTTTGCTAGACAATAACATCCTTGCTGTAAGGGAACTTAAGACATTCTCACATAGTATCAGGTTTAATTTATTCCAGAAATGACAGCATTTAAAAGAACTTTACTTGTTTTAATTCTCCACTAGGATCCTGGCTTTCCATGGTATCTTTTCACATAATGCCCTTTCCATATAATTCGGTGGCAGACTTTGTAACTCCATAGAAATTTATAATGGCATGAAAGTACCTTTCTCTGAAAATAGTATGGAGTCATAGTTAGAGTGATTTTTCCCACAAGATTTAGAGGGACAAACACTACAAAGCTTTTCCAAAAACTGATACACATATTTTTACCCTATTACTAATATGACCCCAATTACTTCCTATTTCCCATACTCACGTATGGTTGTTAGCCTATATGTTCCTCTACAGAGGCTTGAGAACCAAGCTTGCCTTTTTTAAAAAAAACAAACTAAACTCACTTAAAATAACCCCAACCACAGTTTTCATAGACATCCCTGGTGGCTCAGATGGTAAAGCGTCTGTCTACGATGCAGGAGACCCAGGTTTGATCCCTGGGTTGGGAAGATCCCTTGGAGAAGGAAATGGCAATCCACTCCAAAACTATTGCCTGGAAAATCCCATGGACAGAGGAGCTTGGTAGGCTACAGTCCATGGGGACTCGCAAAGAGTCAGACACGACTGAGCGACTTCACGTTCATGTTCACAGTTTTAATATACTCCTGAAGGACATTACATAAAGTAAGTGTAGGAATGACTTGTGAAATGTTCAGTTTGACAACAGACCACTACAGGTCAGATTGATTAAATGAAATGGTGCTTAATTGTGACCACACTCTTATCTGGTAGCCTCATGAAGACTCTAGCAGAACCCTTACTGTTACCCTGATTACTAAAATGTATTAGTGACATGAAATTGTGCAGGCCTCTTTAACTGGATTTAGGCTTACTTAGCAATGTTTAAATCATGTGTAGATGTTTCCTGAGGAGAAATGCTGTGCATGTGTTCTCAGAATATACATAGGTAACATAAAGTTTTTATTACACAAATTTTAGAAAGTATTTATCAGTAAAAATGTATATTTTGAGTAACAGTTGAAACATAGCATACACTCTGCTCTGTAAACTGTTTGGTTTGGTTTTAATAATATAAGCTTATTTAATACCTAAATAGTATTCCCTTAAGTGGATGCATATGCAATATTTAATAAATACCTTATAGTGAATATTTACTGCCCCCCCAAGTATTCCCTACATAATATTGAAATGAACTACTTTTTACATTCCTCTTTGCAAAATCTGATTTTTCCCATGAAGTGATTTTATAAGAAGTAGGTTATTTGGGACAAGGAAGTGTGCTTGTTGTTAGGAATTTTTATATAGATGGCTGATTTCCCACCTAAAAATATCCACTTACATACCTACTACACTTATTTCACTATATTTATGTCAATAATAACCATCATAGTTATTATTACTTTTAAGCTGAAGGAAAAGCATGTTTTAATTTGCTTTTAATTTCTAACAATGTTGAACATCTTATTGTGTTTATTGACAATTATATTTTTAAAATCATTGCTTGGATCCCTAGTTCTTTTTAATTGGTCTGTTTGTTTTGTAATGAATTGATAAGGTTTCACATATTAAATGTATTAATTCTCTGTCATATATTAGATGCCTATAAAATTATGAAATGAAAAATTCTCAATTTTACTATTTCAGTTGCAAAAACAGTAATTAGTATAAGAAAAAAAGCCTCATTTCTTATAAAAAACCATATACCAAATGAATGTATATTTTATTTTATTCACAGTCAGTGAAAGTGAACGTGAAGTCACTCAGTCATGTTCTACTCTTTGCAATCCCGTGGACTGTGGCCTACCAGGTTCCTCCGTCCGTGGGATTTTCCAGGCAAGAGTACTGAAATGGGTTGCCATTTTCTTCTGCAGAGGATCTTCCCAACCCAGGGATCGAACCCAGGTCTCCTGCATTGTAGGCAGAGACTTTACTGTCTGAGCCACCAGGAAAATCAAAATTTTCACCTTTATTAAAAATTAAACATTTTAATTAAAAATTAAACATTAAAAATTTAATTAAAATTTTAAATTAAAAATCAGTCAATATTTTTGCCTTTATTAAAGCATCATTTTAAATACAAAATAGTTACACTGTTCCATGTAATAAGAGACTGTGCATATGATATCTTGATATTAACAAATATAATAATTATTAAAAAATTTTTAGACTTTGGGCTTAAGGAAAATAGCAATAACAAAAACAAATCTCAACATTTCCATTAAAACATTTTCTCCCTCTACTGGCAGTAATATGCTTATGAAAATATACAATAAACACCATTTTTCTCTCTTAAAAAATAGGAAAATTTAAACTCTACATAATGACAAGTGTTTTCTAATGAGAAATACTTTAGAAATAAAAGTTCTTCTAGAAGTTACCAGTCATGTCTTCTAAGCGAGTCACATAGCCATTGATAAAACACTGGATGATACAATTGCAAAGATTAAAAAATACCTTTAAGAAGTACGAATGCAGTAAACTTTCCTTGATTGCAATGAAGACAGACAGAGAGGAGAGGGGAATGTGAATTGAGCCCTTAAGAAGAAACAGTAATTTTAAGAAAAACTTTTTCTTGATCTTTAATTATTTTTTAAAAATAGCAATCAAAACTAACTTACAGATATATTAAAGAGCCTGTGTGATTGCCAACATTATTTATGAAATTACTAGTGATAATTAATTGTAATTTTTAATAAATAAAATTTATTAAAATTTTCCTTGTGCTTGCAAGGCATTACAGAAGTTGCTATGAGAGCCAAATAGAAATCATTTCTCATTCCTCATTAAATTTTTTTTAAAAGCATATTAAACCTAATGGCAAAATTTAAATTATTAAAGAATATCCTTATGGAGAAACCTAGGTACCATTCTGATACTGTAGAATTGGTAAACCAAAGAACTTATTCAAAACTATTTTGCCTTAAATTTTCTTTGTTTTTTCCCAAGGTTTCTTACTCAATATTTGATTATTAGTCAATTCAATTCACTCAGTCAATAAATACGTGTATGCTAATTACATGTAGTGCTCTGCAGCATCATTTTATATATTGTGTTATTGATTTCTGTTCATATATTCCTTCATCTTAGAGCACATTTGAAATGACTGTGTATTTAACACTTCTGTATATTTACTCAGTCCACACTTCTATATACTTAACTGCATTTGGTTAATGCAGAAACCCATTTACATCCCTTGAGTGCTAGGTAAGGACAGTGAAGGTATCTTTAAGAGAGGAAGCACTTGACGAGGGCTGGCTGACATCTATTGTTCATCATTTCTATGTATTTTACTATCATTATGGGTTTCCTAGGTGCCCCAGTGGTAAAGAACCCACCCACCAACGCAAGAGATGCTGGTTTGATCCCTGGGGAAGGAAATGGCAACCCAGTCCAGTATTCTTGCCTGGACAGAGGAGCCTGGAGGCTACAGTCCATGGAATCAGGAAGAGCTGGACATGACTAAGCACATGCACAACTATCATTATATTTCTGCCAACAGATTTTTCAAGAACTGTAGCAAAACCAATGATGAACATGACCATTAATGCTCTATATATTGAAATTCACTTTAATCATTTATTCCTGCTGCTTACTCAAAATATAAATTTTTTTTAAGTTTGTTAGACCATTACATGGAACTTTATTAGAGCACATAAAAAATTTGTTCCTTTTACTTCTTTTAGATATTTGAGGGTAGCTACAGTTTCCTTTGTCATTCTCCAATGAATAATCAAATTATAAAAATTAATTTAAAGGTGACTTTTAAAGATATTCAAAGTAATTTTGATGAAATTATTTAAAGAAAGTTTACTCACAATTAAAAAAAATCATTTCACTAATAAGTTCCTATAAAATAGTTACTCTTTTCCAAACAGAATTTGAAGATACAGGTGTTTCTCTGGGCAGAAAGACAGAAGAATGCAGTGGTCCTACGCTGAAGTCAATTACAAACTATTTAGGGAAGTTAAACACATGAAAATGGTTGTCCTTCTCATTTGTATTATTTCGCTATATTCAATTCTCCACACTGCAGTCCTTTTAAAATGCAAATAAGATTAATAAGTGGCTCATGGTGACTCTTGCAAATATAAAATTTCAAGTGAAAGCTGTAGTCCATAATGAAACTTTGCAGATGTTTTTAAAAGGCAAATCAGATCATGTCCCCATTTTGCATGCAATACCAAAGCCTCTACCTGGGCTCCAGACAGTCAAATCTGACTACAAACTGGTGACTTGTCTGCCAATACTTTTTCTGCACGGCCTCAGCTCCAAGCACTCTTGGCTACCTGCCTACACTTGACCACACTGAGTTCATGCTTCTCCCATTGAGGCCTGCATTCCCTAATCCCTCTGCCTGGAATGCTCTGACCACATACGTCTTAGACTTACTCCCTCACTTCCTTTAGACCTCCACTTCCTTATATAGGCAATCCCTGATCTTAAATAAAATGGCACCACCCATCAACATTCTACCCCTTTAAATAGTATTTTTTCTTTATTTAAAAAATATTTATCTGTGATGGATCATAGTTGCATCACAAGGGATCTTCCTTGCAACAGGCCAGTTCCTTAGTTCTGGCATGGGAACTCTTAGTTGCAGCATGTGGGATCTAGCTCCCTGACCAGGGATTGAACCCGGGCCCTCTGCATTGGGAGTTTTAGCCATTGCACCACCAAGGGGTGTCCCCAGGTTTGGTTTGGTTTGTTTGTTTTTCAGCTGTTAGGTAAATATCTACTGAGTTTTCACCCTTATTGACTACAGGCTTCCTGAGAGCAAGGACTGTTTTTCGGATTCATTACTCTGTCTCCAGCACCTTCAACTGTCCTTGGAAGCCCGGCTACCAGCCTATACCCTGAATCCACGTGAATTAGAAAGGACACTCCTGCCTCAAATTATTAGATAGTCAACACCTGTGACCAGAGTGTTCATTGTAAAACTGCTTGGTAATTGTGAAGTAAGTGACATCCTCGGGTGGCAGGCAACCTGGGAGCATGATTTGCTCCATTATATAACATCGCCCCTAAGCTGACAAGGTTACTAGTTTCCTTTGCCCTACACGCAACAAGCCAAATGCTGAGAAACCAAGGTTTACAATCGAGAAAGAGTTTATACACAAGGCAGTCAAACAAGGAAACAGAAAACAAGACTTAGTTCTGCTTCCCTGAAGCCAAGAGGGTTGGAATGTTTATGGAATGAGCAGGGTGGTCCTCAGTTCAGTTCAGTTCAGTCCCTCAGTCGTGCCCGACTCTGCGACCCCATGAATCGCAGCACACCAGGCCTCCCTGTCCATCACCAGCTACCGGAGTCTACTCAAACTCATGTCCATCGAGTCGGTGATGCCATCCAGCCATCTCATCCTCTGTTGTCCCCTTCTCTTCCTGCCCCCAATCCCTCCCAGCATCAGTCTCCCAATGAGTCAACTCTTCGCATGAAGTGGCCAAAGTATTGGGGAAAGATGATTCGTGCAGAAAGAGGTGAGGTCATCTGCACAGGCGCATTGGGTTGCTCGCCTCTGCATATTCTAAATAGAGGTGCCCAGAAGGATCTGAGGGTGGAGTTTTCTAGTCCTCTGCCTTCCAAAGGCCATTCATGAGACACCACTCAGGTCAGTTTTAGAATCAGCGGTCCCAACTGGTCTTAGCCAGCTCACGGTGGAGAAGAGCTGACTCCGAGTTCTTATAGAACAGCTGGGCTACGTGAAGCTGAGCTGGTAGGCAATTAGAGGAAAAGAGAAAGGAAAAATAGCTAACACTGGCTTCTTAAAAGCAGAGGGGATTTTACAGGCTGTTACAAAACTGTTGCTCTGCAGGACAAGCTCAAGAATTCCTGTTAGCCATCAGCTTCTGTTAAATCTGTGGGGCAGGGTTCAGTTGTAGCAAGAATATTGGTTGAATTAATTCATGACTGAAATGACATGACATCCATTCAAAGATATACCTGTAGATCTAAATTTGTTTAAAATGTCGCTCAGGAACACTTTCTAACGGGGCAGTCTGTGGGTGTCATAATTCAAAACAAAAATGTAGTTATAGTCTTTGAAATTGTACTAAAAATATATGAAGTCGAATGAGAAAAAAACTAGAAAGGAAAGTTAAGGAGAATAGGCTTTAACAGATGTTCATTTGGACAGAAAAGGGAAAATTTTCCTTTTGCTCACATGCCTGTCTTGAAATTTTCACAATTTTTTTGCAGACATTTTGGCTGGTTTCCAAACATACATCATTGCTTGTCTGGTATGAGGAATGCCATCTGTGCTCTATGGAAATCCTTTTTTAAAAATGGACTGCTAATTATACTCCAGGCAGGTGCTGTTAAAGTGAAATCAGGTGTCAAGCTTACAATTGTCTAAAATGACTATGCTATATTGAAAAAGAATGGCAAAGCATATTGTAAAATGGAATTTAAGCATAACATGTAAGTGTTCCATTTTTGGGGTGTTGCAAAGGTCAGATTGCAGAGCAAAGCTGTAAAACTTTCAAATTACTTCCACCATCAACAATGGCATAAAGCTTTAATTTAAATAAATGATATAGACTACATCAAAGTTACACATTTCCTCACTGAAATACGTCCCAATTATATTTTTTTATGAAAAATATATGAAGGAGGAACAGTGAGCTGAACAGTATGACTACCAATTCCAAAGTAAATACATTTTGGAAAATTAGTCAAAATTAAAATTTTATGGTAATTAAATGGAACCTATTATATTATCAGAATAAATAGACTCATTGGCATGTTTTAGGCCCCTGCGGGGCAAAATAACCAATTTAGTTTTCTTAAATATATTATTTAAATAGAATTACTCTAGGCTTTTACAGTTAGACTATAGATTTACAATGACATACTCATTTGATATTGTGCTAGTTCATATAAATAAGATAGAAAAACATCTCAAATTTTGAAGTTCGGGTATAAATGTATCTAATACACAAAAAAAATGTCATGATCATTATAAGAATCTAACTTTGTCATTGCTTATGATGTGTGATCTATTTCCCTTTTGCAATATGGTTAATACTGAACTGTACTAATACATTATATCATTTAATCCTGATAGCAACCCTATTAGAGTCCACTATTGTCCTAGGCTACAGATGAGATCACTGAAGCGTAGCTAGTTAAAGCATCTTGCCTAAACCCACATGCCACTAAGTGGGGTTTATAGTCAAATCTAAACCCCAAAACTTGTGCTTTGACCACTCCAAAAATAGCCTCTTCCTATAGGACATAGCAACTAAACAACAACAACAACACAGATATATTAAGTAGAAGGATTTCGCTAATCAGCTTAACTGATCACAGAGGAAATGACACCTGTATAGCAAAGTATTGAAATTTACATAGCAAAAGAGCTCAGCTGAAATTCCAGCCACAGTCACTATAGCCAAATCTAATAGAGATATAAACAGGAAGTTTAAAAGGCCTTTTCTTTACCATAAGTCTAGTGGGTCTCTTAAGAGTCTAGAGGCTTAAAGCAGGAAGCTTCTTCTTATATCCAATTCCAGTTAGCTTAGTTATCTGTTTTGTTACCGAGTCCAAGCTCGAAGGGCTTTCCTGGTGGTTCAGAGATAAAGAATCAGCCTGTAATGCAGGAGTTGCAGGAGATGCAGATTTGACCCCTGGGTTGGGAAGATCCCCTGGAGGAGGCATGGCCACCCACTCCAGTATTCTTGCCTAGAGAATCCCATGGACAGAGGAGCCTGGCAGGCTACAGTCTGTGGGGTCCCAAAGAGTCCAATAGGACGAAGCAACTTAGCATGCATGCATCAAGCTCAAATTGCTCACCACAGGACAGGCCACTAAATACACAGACAAGTTGTTTGGATGAAGAAGAGCAACTTGAAGACTTCCCAGGTAGTGCTAGTGATAAAAAGAACCCACCTGCCAATGCAGGAGACATAAGAGATGTGGGTTCCATCCCTGGGATGGGAAGATACCCTGGAGTAGGAAATGGCAACCCACTCCAATACTCTTGTCTGAAAAATCCCATGGATAGTGGAGCTTGGTGGATTACAGTCCATGAGGCTGCAAAGAGTTTGACACAACTGAAGCAACTTAGCATGTGATGTTGAAGAAGACTCTTGAGAGTTCCTTGGACTGCAAGGAGATCCAACCAGTCCATCCTAAAATAAATCAGTCTGCAACATTCATTGGAAGGACTGATGCTGAAGCTGAAACTCTAATACTTTGGCCACCTGGTGTGAAGAACTGACTCATTTGAAAAGACCCTGACTAAGTGACTGAACTGAACTGAACTGATAGAAGCTTTATTCAGAAAGTCAGCAGACAAGGTGGTAGATTAGTCCCAAGTAGCCATTTTACCCGAGCTACAGTTCAGGCTTCTTTTATACTGAATGGAGAGATGAGCAGCTGGTCATTGCAGGCTTCTTGGTGTAGGAATCATTTAATATGGTGGCTGTCCATGAGGGTCTGGTCACAACAACAATGTTCCTATAAACCTGAAATGAAACAAGTATTATTTTCTGTTCTGGGGATTCTCATAAAGCTCAATGCCTTGAGAATAGGCTATCATGTATATTTTCAGTTCAGTTCAGTCACTCAGTTGTGTCCAACTCTTTGCGACCCCATGAATCACAGCACGCCAGGCCTCCCTGTCCATCACCAACTCCCGGAATTCACCCAAACTCATGTCCATTGAGTCGGTGATGCCATCCAGCCATCTCATCCTCTGTCATCCCCTTCTCCTTCTGCCCCCAATCCCTCCCAGCATCAGGATCTTTTCCAGTGAGTCAACTCTTTGCATGAAGTGGCCAAAGTACTGGAGTTTCAGCTTTAGCATCAGTTCTTCCAAAGAACATGCAGGGCTGATCTCCTTCAGAATGGACTGGTTGGATCTCCTCACAGTCCAAGGGACTCTCAAGAGTCTTTTCCAACACCACAGTTCAAAAGCATCAATTCTTTGGCACTCAGCTTTCTTCACAGTCCAACTCTCACATCCATACATGACCACTGGAAAAACCATAGCCTTGACTAGATGGACCTTTGTTTGCAAAATAATGTCTCTGCTTTTGAATATGCTATCTAGGTTGGTCTTAACTTTCCTTCCAAGGAGTAAGCGTCTTTTAATTTCATGAATCCAATCACCATCTGCAGCGATTTAGGAAGCCCAGAAAATAAAGTCTGACACTGTTTTCACTGTTTCCCCATCTATTTGCCATGAAGTGATAGCAAGAGAGTTACAGAAAAACATCTATTTCTTCTTTATTGACTATGCCAAAGCCTTTGACTGTGTGGATCACGATAAACTGTGGAAAATTCTGAAAGAGATGGGAATACCGGACCACCTGACCTGCCTCTTGAGAAATCTGTATGCAGGTCAGGAAGCAACAGTTAGAACTGGACATGGAACAACAGACTGGTTCCACATAGGAAAAGGAGTACGTCAAGGCTGTATATTGTCACCCTGCTTATTTAATTTATATGTAGAGTACATGATGAGAAACACTGGGCTGGAAGAAACACAAGGAATCAAGATTGCCAGGAGAAATATCAATCACCTCATATATGCAGATGACACCACCCTTATGGCAGAAAGTGAAGAGGAACTAAAAAGCCTCGTGATGAAAGTGAAAGAGGAGAGTGAAAAAGTTGGCTTAAAGTTCAGCATTCAGAAAACGAAGATCATGACATCCGGTCCCATCACTACATGGGAAATAGATGGGGAAACAATGGAAACAGTGTCAGACTTTATTTTGGGGGGCTCTAAAACCACTGCAGATGGTGATTGCAGCCATGAAATTAAAAGACGCTTACTCCTTGGAAGAAAAGTTATGACCAACATAGATAGTATATTCAAAAGCAGAGACATTACTTTGCCAACTAAGGTCCGTCTAGTCAAGGCTATGGTTTTTCCAGTGGTCATGTATGGATGTGAGAGTTGGACTGTGAAGAAGGCTGAGCACCGAAGAATTGATGCTTTTGAACTGTGGTGTTGGAGAGGACTCTTGAGAGTCCCTTGGACTGTGAGGAGATCCAACCAGTCCATTCTGAAGGAGATCAGCCCTGGGATTTCTTTGGAAGGAATGATGCTAAAGCTGAAACTCCAGTACTTTGGCCACCTCATGCGAAGAGCTGAGTCATTGGCAAAGACTCTGATGCTGGGAGGGATTGGGGGCAGGAGGAGAAGGGGATGACAGAGGATGAGATGGCTGGATGGCATCACCGACTCAATGGACATGAGTTTGGGTGAATTCCGGGAGTTGGTGATGGACAGGGAGGTCTGGCGTCCTGCAATTCATGGGGTCGCAAAGAGTCGGACACGACTGAGCGACTGAACTGAACTGAACTGAACTGATGGGACCTAGATTAGTTTATCTATTTACCAGGTGCTCTAGAGAAAAAAGCGTGTGTGTACATGGACATGTTCAGTCACTAAGTCCTGCCTGACTCTGCAACCCCATGGATTGTAGCTTGCCAGGATCCTCTGTCTATGGGACTTTTCAGGCAAGAATACTGGAGTGGGTTACCATTTCTTACTCCAGGGAGTCTTCTCAACTCAGGGATGGTACCCACATCTCCTGCATTGGCAGGTGGATTCTTTACAGTGAAGCCACTTAGAAGCCCAGAGAGAAAGGGGTTGTAGCCAAACATTCACCATAAAGGATAGAGGGGGAAATGATTTTTTCCTCTTCAACAATTTCTAGTGAACAGGAAGAGGCTTTCTGGGACACCCTACTTGTTCCAGAGCCTGTAGATAAGATAATGGGAAAACTGACAGAAGATGGAAAAGGGTGAGAATTATTATCAAAGCTCTCCCAGATCTCTACTCCTCTTGCCTGGCTGAGAGAGGAAGGCAAAATTTTACATTCCCCCTTTCGTTCATGTTGGCCAGAGAAAAAACATTTGTAAAATTGGATCTCTGAATTGTGACTTGTCAATTGCTTTCAACTCTTCAGTTATTGATCTTTCCTCTCCAGGGACAGCTATTGCCTCCCATTTGGCTTCGTGGTCTGTGTCCTAAGAATTTGACTTTTTGCCTGACTGGGGCATGCAGGCTTTTGCGACTTTGGGCAGCTTAACTGTCAGGTTGAATACCCCCCAAAAATGGCTGAACAGAAATCTGGATTTCACTCCATTTGTGGCTAGGGTCCTACCAACTGTTGGCAACTTTCAGGGATATTGTCTGTCTTTCTTTTGTTTGTTTTTGGGTGTGGCTGTGGATCTCAGGGGGCTCCCCAGTGGCTCAGATGGTAAAGAATCTGCCTACAATGCAGGAGACTTGGGTTCGATCCCTGGGTTGGGATGATTCCCTGGAAAAGGGAAGGGCTACCCACTCCAGTATTCTTGTCTGGAGAATCGCATGGACAGAGGAGCCTGGTGGGCTATAGCCCATGGGTTGCAAAGTATTGGACATGATTGACTGACTAATATTTTTCCCTTCACTGGATCTTAGAAAAGTAGTATGTTCTTCACTTTCTTTGAAGGTGCTTCTTACATCCATGGGATTGTTCAGTGCTGCCAGGAATATTTACCATTCTCAGCTGAAATTCTATAAGTTTTTCTAAAAGATTTTTTTTAGTAGCTCTATAGTCAGAAATTGGTGAGATTGAAAGCTGATATTAAGAGCCCAATAGGAATGTTTTTTTTAGGTCTTCTTCCCTGTGCTAAGATTCTGAGACTTTTGTGGAAGGATGTACTTAAACATTCCAAAGATACATAGTTCCAAATCTAGAACATAGAAAGTTTTTATTTCTATCTTAGTTGAAGGTCTTCTCCCTGGTACAAACAAGCAAAGGAAGATAATGTAGTTGGATGGCTGGGTAAGTCTCTTGATGTCATTCAGGTTGCAACCCAATTCTTTGAGGGATTAGAAAGAAACGAGAGAAGAGAAGAAATGTAACTCTAGAAACAATTCAAAGCCAACCCATCCTTTGGACCAGTACTTAAACCTCCTTCTGGTATGAAGCTAACAGAAGCAGAAGATATTAAGAAGAGGTAGAAAGAATACACAGAAGAACTATACAAAAAAAGATCTTCATGACCCAGATAATCACGATGGTGTGATCACTCACCTAGAGCCAGACATCCTGGAATGTGAAGTCAAGTGGGCCTTAGAAAGCATCACTATGATCAAAGCTAGTGGAGGTGATGGAATTCGAGTTGAGCTATTTCAAATCCTGAAAGATGATGCTGTGAAAGTGCTGCACTCAATATGCCAGCAAATTTGGAAAACTCAACAGTGGCCACAGGACTGGAAAAGGTCAGTTTTCACTCCAATCCCAAAGAAAGGCAATGCCAAAGAATGCTCAAACTACCACACAATTGCACTCATCTCACATGCTAGTAAAGTAATGCTCAAAATTCTCCAAGCCAGGCTTCAACAATACATGAACTATGAACTTCCAGATGGTCAAGCTGGATTTAGAAAAAGCAGAGGAACCAGAGATCAAATTGCCAAGATCCACTGGATCATCAAAAAAGCAAGAGAGTTCCAAAAAAACATCTGCTTTATTGACTATGCTAAAGCCTTTGACTGTGTGGATCACAACAAACTGTGGAAAATTCTTCAAGAGACTGGAATACCAAACCACCTGACCTGCCTCCTGAAAAATCTATACAGGTCAAGAAGCTACAGTTAGAACTGGACATGGAACAACAGACTGGTTCCAAATAGGAAAAGGAGTACATCAAGGCTGTATATTGTTACACTGCTTATTGAACTTCTATGCAGAATACATCATAAGAAATTCTGGGCTGTATGAAGCACAAGCTAGAATCAAAATTGCCAGGAGAAATATCAATAACCTCAGATATGCAGGTGATGCCACCCTTATGGCAGAAAGCAAAGAACTAAAGAGCCTCTTGTTGAAAGTAAAAGAGTAGAGTGAAAAAGTTCGCTTAAAACTCAACATCCAGAAAACTAAGATCATGACATCTGGTCCCATCACTTCATGGCAAATAGATGGGGAAACAGTGGAAACAGTGACAGACTTCATTTTCTTGGGCTCCAAAATCATGGCAGATGGCAACTGCAGCCATGAAATTGAAAGACACTTGCTCCTTGGACGAAAAGTTATGACCAACCTAAAGAGCATATTAAAAAGCAGAGATACTATTTTGCCAACAAAGGTCTGCCTAGTCAAAGCTATGGTTTTTCCAGTGGTCATGTATGGATGTGAGAGTTGGACTATAAAGAAAGCTGAGCACCAAAGAACTGGTGCTTTTGAACTGTGGTGTTGGAGAAGACTCTTGAGAGTCCCTTGGACTGCAAGGAGATCCAACCAGTCCATTCTAAAGGAAATCAGTCCTGAATATTCGTTTGAAGGCTGATGCTGAAGCTGAAACTCCAATACTTTGGCCACCTGATGTGAAGAACTTACTCACTAGAAAAGACCCTGATGCCGGGAAAGATTGAGGGCAAGAGGAGAAGGGGATGACAGAGGATGAGATGGTTGGATGGCATCATTGACTCAGTGGACATGAGTTTGAGCAAGCTTGAGGAGTTGGTGATGAACAGGAAAGCCTGGAGTGCTGCAGTTCATGGGGTTGCAAAGAGTTGGACATAACTGAGTGACTGAACTGAACTGAACTTAAACTGACTGGCCAAAGGATTGGAGTTTCAGCTTCAGCATCAGACCTTCCAGTCAATATTCGGGACTGATTTCCTTTAGGATTAACTGGTTGGATCTCCTTTCAGTTCAAGGGACTCTCAAGAGTCTTCTCCAACACCACAGTTCAAAAGCATCAATTCTTCAGCACTCAGCTTTCTTTATAGTCCAACTCTCACATCCATACGTGACTTCTGGAAAAACCATAGCTTTGACTAGATGGACCTTTGTTGGCAAAATAATGTCTCTGCTTTTTAATATGCTCTTTAGGTTGGTCATAACTTTCCTTCCAAGGAGCAAGCCTCTTTCAGTTTCATGGCTGCAGTCACCCTCTGCAGTTATTTTGGAGCCCAAGAAAATAAAGTCTGAAAAAAAAAAAAGAAAAAGAAAATAAAGTCTGTCATTGTTTCCACTGTTTTTCCATCTGTCTGAATTTTGCTATTAATTCGTATTATCTTTGCTCATTGTTAAACAAAAGTTTGTAAAAAAAAATTTTTTTTCTAGAGGTTTAGATCAGATAGTTAGAATACCCCACATCCTTCTTTTATTGGCCCTAGTCCTTTTCATTGGATTAAACCAGGCTTCCATCTGAATGGATGACTCAGGAGCATCCCTGCCTATGACATTACAGCAAGCAGTTGCAGGGAGTACTTTGAGTAATCATAGACATTTAATGTCTGGGAGTACCTTTATATGAGCTCTGCCATAAGGAGCTCTCTGAGAGCAGGGCGTGAGTGTGAGCTGAAATCTAAGCAGATGAACTGATACCCTGGATCAATTGTTATTGATTGGCTCTTATCCTCTTTCACCACTTTTCTGAAAATGGATATAATTCAAATTTTAAAAATTGCCCAAATCAACTATTTGATTTTTTCTATCAAAACAGAGGGATAAACTTTTCCTCTCATGAAACGCTTTGTAGCCCCTCTTATTCATTCTTCTTGTGCATCCAGTGTAGACATTCTTTTCAGATCTCTTCACTGAAATAAAACATTTATATGTTTATACTGAATGCAATAATTTCATATTTTACTTTTAATCATGTTTCTAAATTGATTAATCAATATTCATTGGTTGTTTCCTTCTAAGGCCCAGAACTGATTTACAAACCACTTTTCTCAATTGAAAGAAAGTAAGTCCTTGGAAAGGCAGTTTTATGTGAAGTATGCTGACAGGGAAAGAAAGAGAGAAAGAGACTAACAGAATTTAGTGTGTTCAGATAAATACAATTTAGATGAAAATTTGCAAACAACTGAAAATGTAGATCATCTTTTAGTTATACAGTTTTATACTATAATTAAAATTTTGTGTATAACCCAGAGTTGAGACAAGAATGTCTTTTGCAAAGTTGCAGACTGAAGAGGAGAATATATTTCCAGCAAACACTGATATTTCAGTAGCATCAGGTTCTCAAGCTGATTGAAAAAAAAAACACATTGAGATAAAGGTTTTATAAATTGACTAAGTTTATGAATTCTGTTTCAAATGTGTGAAGTAATACTTTCATTTCATTTTCATAAATTGACTTTTCTTTTGTGCTCTTAGCAGTTCATTGCCAACATGACAATCTGTACTTCTTAGATTTTCACCACAAGGCTATTTCAGTTGAACTTTAACAGGTGGCATTCACATCATGTATATTCAGGCTGCCCAGTGACAGGAAATGCAAAGAGTTAGGTCCAGATGCATAAAAAATATTGTTTTCCTAGACACTTTTCCTGTAACAGGGCACATCTCCACCTGGAACAAATCCACAGACATTTCAAAGCATAGTAAATCACCATCCAAACTTATTAGCTCTTTAGTTTCCTACACCGACTCCTGTATTACATCCTACTCAGTTGATACCACTATCATCCTCCTAGATGGTCAAATCGTAATTCTGAATAAAAACTGCCTCTTCCTTCTGATTCCTTCCCTGCCCTCAAACTCAGTGTGATGGTCGATAGTTCAGTTAACTTCATGTTACAGCCAACCCTTTCATTCCATCTTTGCTCTAATCACCTTGACCAAGACACTCATTAGAGACCCAGATGATTTTACCTTCCTCCAAAAAGGATTCATTCAGGTTTGCTCCCAGCATTCGTCTGGGTAGGAGCACGTAACTTAACTCAATTATGAATGAAGTATTTTCTTAGCTGAATTTGTCTATTTGAGCTGATCTGTTTTTCTTTTTCAAAATTAATTATTTTTATATGAATATAGTTGTTTTATATATACACAGCCTTTCTATTTTGGATTTCCTTCCCATTTAGGTCACCACAGAACATTGAGTAGAGCTCTGTGTGCTATATAGTAAGTTCTCGTTCAGTTCAGTTCAGTTCAGTCGCTCAGTCGTGTCCGACTCCTCGCGACCCCATGAATCGCAGCACACCAGGCCTCCCTGTCCATCACCATCTCCCAGAGTTCACTCAGACTCACGTCCATCGAGTCCGTGATGCCATCCAGCCATCTCATCCTCTGTCGTCCCCTTCTCCTGCCCCCAATCCCTCCCAGCATCAGAGTCCTTTCCAATGAGTCAACTCTTCGCATGAGGTGGCCAAAGTACTGGAGCTTCAGCTTTAGCATCATTCTTCAAGAGAATTAGAGATACCAAGGGAACATTTCATGCAAAGATGGGCTCGATAAAGGACAGAAATGGTATGGAACTAACAGAAGCAGAAGATATTAAGAAGAGGTGGCAAGAATATACGGAAGAATCGTACAAAAAAGATTTTCATGACCCAGATAATCATGATGATGTGATCACTAATCTAGAGCCAGACATCTTGGAATGTGAAGTCAAGAGGGCTTTAGAAAGCATCACTATGAACAAAGCTAGTGGAGGTGATGGAATTCCAGTTGAGCTATTTTAAATCCTGAAAGATGATGCTGTGAAAGTGCTGCACTCAATATGCCAGCAAATTTGGAAAACTCAGCAGTTCTCATTAGTTATATATTTTTATACATAGTATGACTAATGTATATCGGTCAATCCCAATCTCCCACTTCTTCCTATCTTCCCCTTTCCACCCTTGTTATCCATGTTTTATTCTGTGTCTTCTCCATTTCTCCCTTGTAAAGAAGATCATCTATACCATTTTTCTAGATTCCATATGTATGCATTCATATACGATACTTGTTTTTCTCTTTTTGACTTACTTGACTGTCTGATAGTCTCTAGGTCCATCCACGTCTCTGCAAATGGAGGCTGGTTTATTTCTAATTCATCCTTATCCTAGGTTGTTTGAGCCTGTCTTCATTTTTGGAAGCTAAACTATAACTTTTGTCCTGCATACTACAGCCACTCTTAGTCCCATCAAATTATTGAAAATTCTGCTGAGATTCTATGTCAGTCATTTCCTTAAACTATTTAGCCTCTGGGCTGATACTTAGAGTCAGCCAAATGGTTTAATGCAGAAACAGTGCTAAATGGCAGAATCACTAAAGTTCACTTCCTTTCTCCCCAGGACAAGGCCTTTTCAAGTCCTGCCTGGATCATTCCCTAATGTCTTTAAACAGTGATGCTCAAAAAAAAAAATTTTTTTTTGAGGTGAAGTTCACATAACAAAACTAACCCTTTCAAAAATGACCAATCCAGCAGCATTTAGTAAATTCACAGTGTCGTGCAGCCACTATTTCTGTCTACTTTCAAAACATTTTATCACCCTAAAAAAAAAAAACCCATAACCATTCAGTGCTCACTTGCCGTTAAATCTCCTCACGTGGCCTTCCCTGGTGGCTCAGAAGGTAGAGAATCTGCCTGCAATGTAGGAGACCCAGGTTCAGTCTGAAACAACTTGATATCCATGTACAATTTTTAAAAATCAATCAGACATAGACCTATACCTTTCACAAAGATTAACTCAAGTCATAGGCCTAAATATAAAATACAAAACTGTAACTTTTATAGAAGATAACCTCAGAGAATATCTGTTTAATGTTGGGTTTGGCAATAACTTTTTAAATGGAACACCAAAAATGTACTCCATTAAAGAGAAATGTGATATGTTGGTATTTTTCAAATTATAAACTTTTGCTCTGTGAAAGACACTTTTAAAACAGAAAATACAAGTCAAAGCCTGGGAGAAAATATTTGCAAAACACATCCTTGATAAAGACTTTTTTCTGTTAATGATTGTTATCCAAAACATACAAAGAAATCATAAAATTTAACAGTAAGAAAGCAAGCATCTGAATTTTTTAAAAATGGGTAAAATATATTAAAAGACCCTTGACAAGATATACAGATGACAAATAAGAATATAAAAAGATGTCCAACATCATAAATCATTGCTGTTGTTCAGTTGCTAAGTCCTGTCTGATTCTTTGCAACCCCATGGACTGTAATACACCTGGCTTCCTTGTCTTTCACAGTCTCCTGGAGTTTCCTCAAATTCATGTCCATTGAATCAGTGATGCCATTCAACCATCTCCTCCTCTGTCGGCCGCTTCTTCTTCTTCCCTCAATCTTTCCCAGCATCAGGGCCTTTTCCAGTGAGTCAGCTGTTGCATCAGGTGGCCAAAGTATTGGAGCTTCAGCTTCAACATCAGTGTTTCTAATGAATATTCAGGGTTGATTTCATTTAGGATTGACTGCTTTGGTCTCCTTGCTATCCAAGGGACTTTCAAGAGTCTTCTCCAACACTATAAATCATTAGGAAATTTTATTACTCAGCCATTAAAAAGAATTCATTTGAATCAGTTCTGATGAGATGGATGAAACTGGAGCCGATTATACAGAGTGAAGTAAGCCAGAAAGAAAAACACCAATACAGTATACTAACACATATATACGGAATTTAGAAAGATGGCAATGACGACCCTGTATGCAAGACAGCAAAAAAGACACAGATGTGTATAACGGACTTTTGGACTCAGAGGGAGAGGGAGAGGGTGGGATGATTTGGGAGAATGGCATTCTAACATGTATACTATCATGTAAGAATCAAATCGCCAGTCTATGTCTGACGCAGGATACAGTACGCTTGGGGCTGGTGCATGGGGATGACCCAGAGAGATGTTATGGGGAGGGAGGTGGGAGGGGGCCTCATGTTTGGGAACGCATGTAAGAATTAAAGATTTTAAAATTAAAAAAAAAAGTAAAATAATGAGATAGTATCAATATTATCTACCATTAGACTTAGAATATATATATTAGATTTTTTAAAAGGGAATACCAAATTTTGGCAAGAGTGCAGAACAACAGGAGTTGTTGTTTATTGCCGGTGAGAATGCAAAAGTATAACCATTTTGAAAGAGAGTTTGGTAATTTCTTATGAAGACAGTGTTACCATATGATCCAAACACAAACTCCTCAGTATGTACCCAACTGACATGAAATTTTAAGTCTACATAAAAACCTGCACAAAAATGTTTATGGCAGCTTTATTCACAGGTACCAAAACTTAGAGGTTAAAGAGGTTACTTTAATAGGTTAATGGATAAACCAAGTGTTGTATATCCATACAATAAAATATTATTCAATGATAAGAATAAATTAACTGTGAAGTCATAAAAAGATATAAAGGAAGTTTAAATTCATATTGGTGAGTGGATCTGAAAGGCTATATAACGTATGATTACAAATGTATGACATTCTAAAAAGGGCAAAACAATATCAAAGTGACCAGTGGTTGTCAAAAGGAGTGTGTCTCCAGACACATATTCCCAATTAGCATATTTTATTCCCTTTGTATTTTCACCCAAATATCAACCTTCTATTGCCAATATCCGTTTGATCATTGAAAAACCAAGAGAATACCAGAAAAACATCTGCTTTATTGACTATGCCAAAGCCTTTAACTTTGTTGTGTGGATCACAGCAAACTGTGAAAAATTCTTAAAGAGATGGGAATAACAGACCACCTGACCTGCGTCCTGAGAAATCTGTGTGCAGGTCTAGAAGCAACAGTTAGAACTGGACATGGAACAACAGACTGGTTCCAAATCAGGAAAGGAGTACATCAAGGCTGTATTGTCACCCTGCTTATTTAACTTATATGCAGAGTATATCATGAAAAATGCTGGGCTGGATGAAGCACAAGCTGGAATCAAGATTGCTAAAAGAAATATCCATAACCTCAGACATGCAGATGACACCAACCTTATGGCAGAAAGTGAAGAAGAACTAAAGAGCCTCTTGATGAAAGTGAAAGAGGAGAGTGAAAAAGTTGGCTTAAAATTCAACATTCAGGAAACTTAGATCATGGTATCCAGTCCCATCACTTCATGGCAAATAGATGGGGGAACAGTGAGAAACTTTATTTTTTTTGGCTCCAAAATCACTTCAGTTGGTAACTACAGTCATGGAATTAAAAGACGCTTGCTCCTTGGAAGAAAAGCTATGACCAACTGAGACAGCATATTAAAAGCAGAGATATTATTTTGCCAACAAAGGTCCATCTAGTCAAACCTATGGTTTTTCCAGTAGTTATGTATGGATGTGAGAGTTGGACTATAAAGAAAGCTAAGTGCTGAAGAATTGATGCTTTTGAACTGTGGTGTTGGAGAAGACTCTTGAGAGTCCCTTGGACTGCAAGGAGATCCAACTAGTCCATCCTAAAGGAAATCAGTCCTAAATATTCATTGAAAGGACTGATGCTGAAGCTGAAACTCCAATACTTTGGCCACCTGATGTGAAGAACTGACTCACTGGAAAAGACCCTGATGCTGGGGATGAATGAAGGCAGGAGCAGAAGGGGATGGCAGAGGATGAGATGGTTGGATGGCATCACAGAGTCTATGGACATGAGTCTGAGCAAGCTCCAGGAGTTGGTGTTGAACAGGGAAATTTGGCATGCTGTAGTCCATGGGGTCGCAAAGAGTCAGACATGACTGAGTGACTGAACTGAACTGATTCATCGCCCACCTTCTCACTCTTTTCAATTTCTGTAGCTCTTATTGACTTTACTATTACATTTCCCTTTAAGTCATCTTTTTATATCCTGTTTCTACAACACCATTGCAAGTTCTTTTTGGTATGAAGAGAGTTTACTGTCTCCAGCTCAGATAATGGACATAGTTTATACATTGAGTTGTGATGTGTCCTGCACTGAATAGTAACCTTGCAGCCAGAGAAAGTCCATGAGAGAAAATAGTATAGAAGAGTTTTCTCTTCTGAAGGCAAGGTGGCATGTTTTGACATTTATTTATTCAAGAATGCTTATTGAAAATCTTATTTTTTGTAAGAAACTGGAGTATGCTCTAGGATTCAGCATTTTTATTAATTATTTTTCTAGGCATATTGAATTTGCCTTCTAAACCTTCTAGGGCCTATTCCTTTTAAAGAAAAATTGTCTTCTTATTCTAAATAAGTATTTGCAAAGTTACAGAGAAAAATTCTAGTACTCAAAGCAGCAAGGAAACTCTTTGAGGGAAAGAACTGTTTAAACTAGAGCCATATGCATCCTTTTCTATGTGACCATATTATGCCAAGGAGACAGGCCTTTAACTCTGCTTTATACATTAGCACAATGGAATTTTTCCAGGCAGGCCAGGGTTTATGCCAAATTTGCCTCAGTGAAATCTATGGAGCAGGCCTTCCTATTTTAAGAACTCCTAAGCCTTGAAAACAGAAATCATCCAAGTATCTCCATTTTCAGAGTTCATAATGTCAGTATTTCTTTCAGCTTCCTCTAACTTGCTTTGGAATAGGTTTGTACTTTGTGGTGATTCTTAAAAATTAGTAAGTTCTGTAAAAGTCAGAAAGTCATACTCTGTTGAATCTCAGTTCGTCCAAAGTTTCTTGGGATATTTATATTTTTATATCAAGAAGAAACCGCTTATGTAATACTTGTTTGCAGCAAGAGTTATTAAAAGCATGCCCTTTAGATTTTTGTTGGAAATTAGAAATGCATTCACTTGAAATTTTTTTCATATCAGTATCTATACTCTGGCAATTTAGTAAGGATTACAAAAAATTTAGAATGAATTCACTGGCACCCTTATTAATTATATGGGATGATTAAATGTCTCCACAAAGATGGTAATAGCAACCTCTACTAATAATTGCTAGAACCATAATTATGTCATGTCAGAAGTTTTACTTTCTTTCGAAGCTGTATTTATGTTAAGAATTCTCCAGCAATACCTAATTAGGGAGAAAAAGAAGAAAAATAACCCAAACTCGAGTCCACTCACCCATGTACAGTAAAGCCAATCTGCTAACACTGGATTATAGTGAAGGAAAGTACATAATTAATCATAGAGTGTCAAGCAGGGAAAATGGGCAGCTCATGCTCAGAAGAGCCAAACTCTTTGATGGCTTTAGGGAAGTAGTTTTAAAGACAATATGAGGGAGGAGGCCGCGTATATGATCAGCTTGTGATCAACCCTCGGGTTGGCATCGTGGTGAAGTTTCAAGCATCATCAACTTTGTAGTTACAGCCGGCATAGGATATAGTGTGCCTCTGGGCTAGGCGGGCTTCCCTGGTGGCTCAGGTGGTAAAGCGTCTGCCTGCAATGCGGGAGACCCAGGTTCGATTCCTGGGTCGGGAAGATCCCCTGGAGAAGGAAATGGCAACCCACTCCAGCACTCTTGCCTGGAAAATCCCATGGATGGAGGAGCCTGATAGGCTACAGTCCATGGGGTCGCAAAGAGTCGGACACGACTGAGTGACTTCACTTCGCTTCACTTCACTGGGCTAGACAGTGCTGTTTGTCAATGGGAGTAAAATTCAAGCTCTGTTCTCACCCAGAGACTCCAAGGACAAATCTAGTGGCAAACACTGGGCTCTGCTAAAGCAAAGAGATAAGGCGCCCACTCCCGAGGTCAAGGAATTCTTCCCTGTCTACACATGTGCAGGAAGGCTTCTTGGGGGTTGAAAAGGGAAGTTTGTACATGCACCCATTGGCCTCTGCAGTGGGATCCATTTTAGAAAAAATTTGTGCATGCGTCTTGGGGAGGGTCCATGGGCTAGTCAGGTGTGAAGAAAGAAACAATTGACAAAAGGTAAACAAAGACCTGGAAGGACTATCCCATGTAAGTGATTTACGTCACTTTTTTGCCGCGCTCCTCCTCACTTAGGACACGCATATTCCTCTCCAGATGTGTGTCTCTGCCTAGCCTCTGACTTAACTGCTCTTCTCCTCTTTAGAGAAGAGGCCCATACCCTTTCTCTCTCTGGAGGTGTTAATCTGGTTTGCATCCGTTTTAAATAAACAACCTCTTTTGCTGTGTGCTTTCCCATCAGTTCAGTTCAGTTCAGTCGCTCAGTTGTGTCCGACTCTTTGCGACCCCATGAATCGCAGCACGCCAGGCCTCCCTGTCCATCACCAACATATCTAATAATAAGCTTTGTACCTTTTTTACAGTTTTTGCTTCCTTGAAACATTCTTGCTTTCAAATGAGGGGAAGAACTAGGGCCACTTTGCTTCTAGACTCTAGCCCCTGGTGGTCTGATGACTAGGATTCCTGGGTTTTCATCCAGGCTACCTATGTTCAGTCCCTGGGCAGGGAACTAAGATATCTCTTCAGGCCTGCTCACTGCTCTCCCTCCAAGATCATAAACACAACAGGGTCTGTGTTCTTGTGGTCAGTAGTGTTCATCTGGTGGGGATCTGCTTCCTGTAAGAGCTACTTAGGAATGTTTGCCAGGTCTTTATATCTTTCAGGGAACCAAGAGTTGGGTGATTCTACTGTGTGTGATGGATTGATAGTCTAAATTGTTAGCAGTTTCCCAGCCCAACTATTCTTTGATTCTACATCTTCATATTTCTTAAGCATTAACTCTTGAGTTATGTCATTAACTCATTAACTGTTGAGTCAGCCAGTCAGAATGTTTCAGGAGAGGCCTGAGAGACTAAAGCAAAAGCCTCTTACCTTAAAGGACAGGGCCACAGGGGCTTGTACATGGTTTCAATACCCCCTTTTCTTTGATATTCCTCAGTCTTGAGGGGATTGGGTTTAGGGAAAGAAAAGAAGTGAAGTTTTGGATGGAGAGTTAATCATAAACTCAGCAGAGGTACTCAGTTTTAGTGGCATACAGTTTCAAAATCATAAGCATGGGAAAAGACCAAAATTCAAAGTTGGAAGTAGCATTCCTATTGATGCATATCTTTTTAGAATCATTATAAAGTTGAAAAATCATGAGTTGAATCCTCATTAAGTTAGGGACCATCTGTATGCATTATTACAAATGCTGTGAGGCAATTTCGGTTGTGACAAATATGTTCATTATCTTGATTATGGTGATGGTTCCATGGATGTATACATACATATGTGAATAATGGACTTTAAATATGTACAGTTGGTTGTATGTCAATTATACCTTGAAAAAACTGTTTGAAAATACTTTGATCCAGGTTGCACTTGGAATCAATCTTTTATCCTTGTATGATTTTGGAAGAATATACAGTGGTAATTTGGAAAATAACTGTCACTGAATTATGCTGTCAAACTAATGATGACCTATACAAATTTTCCAAGATGATATTTTTCATTCAAAAGCTAGATGTTTTGTCGAGTTGGCAGACTTACTTCAGTTTCTTGAAAATATCTGTTAAGTACTAAAGTCAGAGCAACCGTAGTTGGTTGTTCTTTTATGTCAAAATGACTTCCATGAAAAAAGTGGAAAGTGAAGCTCACAACTCAATCATGAAAGTGCTTTTTCTTAAGATTTCCATTGTTCTTTAAAATGCAAAGGTGAGGCTTGAAGAACACTCCCATCCTGTCACACAGAATGTTAAAAAGATGTGCACTCAGGGTTGAGGTTTAATGAAATTAACAATTTTAATTGCATCAGCAAGGACTTTTTTTTTTTTAATTTATTGATTTATTTTTCGCTGTGCTGGATCTTCGTTGCTTTGCACAGGCTTTCTCTAGATGCAGCTAGTGGGGGCTACTCTGCACAGCACTTCTCTCTGAGGTGGCTTCTCTTCCTGCAGAGCTCAGGCCCTAGACTTCGGGCTTCTGTAGTTGCAGCGCGTGGCCTCGGTAGTCGTCCTTCTGGGTCCTAGAGGGCGCTGGCTTTAGTAGCCGTGGCACACTGGCTTGGTTGCTCCTGGGCATGTGGAATCTTTCCAGACCAGGAATCCGGTGTCACCTGCATTGGCAGGTGGATTCTTATCCACCGTGCCACCAGGGAATCCAAGGACATGTTTAAATCACTGTTTCTTTGTTTCTGTTTTGCCCTGCCAGTGTGCAGGGGTGAAAATTACACTGATTCCTAGGGTAGTTTGTCATCAGCAGTTTCACCCAGCTGTTGCTTTTGCACACAGTGAAAAAGGCAAATACTGTCTAAGTGTCATTATAAAACCGGTTTGACTTGTAAGCCCCTAAAAGTGTCTTGAGGAACCACAGGGTGTTGCAGACCACACTTTGAGAACCACTGGAAATGATGACATAATCGCAAGATAGAAAAAATGTTGAAATATCGTAAAGGCGAGTAGTAGGAAACAAAGCAATTAAAAACACCTGGGAAAAAGACTAAACAAGTAAATTCTGTTCCAAATATAAAGCAAACTAACATGTGGCGCGATTTTTAGACAGTTCAGAGAGTGTCTTAAACATGATTCCTGCTAATATTTTCATTACGTCGTCCATGGTTCCTGACATTGGAACATATAAAAAGGAAATATAGTCCTTGTCTATTCTTTGGCCAGTAGTGAACAATATTTACATAGTCATGTAATTCAAATCTTGTTTATTTTTTACCTTAAAGTGGACAAACCATGTAAGACTTGCTTAGGTTTGCAAAACAAATTCATGTATTGTGACTGTGAGAAAGAAGAGTTCACCAAGGATGGGGTGTGGATGTGGAAGGGAGGAAAGGTGGAAGAGAGCAAGGCTGCTAAAAAAAAAAAAAAAGAAAGGGAAGCAAAAGATACCATTGGACTTTGGATTGAACATGGAACTCAGATTTAAATAAAGTATTTAAAGTTACAATTGTAACAAAAGTATAAATAATCCTACAAATAGTGACATTTGAAGGAGATGGAGAGAAGTGTGATGTCATGAATTTTAGCAAAATCTTCAGTTTCTAAGACAAGGTGGCCACTGACCACCTTGTGGAAACTGAGAAATCAACACTGGAGTAGGAGTGTCATGGAAGTAGCTTCTGACAGAATTTAAAGTATAAATAATAGAATTCTGTTTGTAGGGAATAGGACTGACGTACTCTTGCCTGGAAAATCCCATGGACAGAGGAGCCTGGTAGGCTGCAACCCATGGGGTTGCGAAGAGTCGGACACGACTGAGTGACTTCACTTTCACTTTTCACTTTCATGCATTGGAGAAGGAAATGGCAACCCACTCCAGTGTTCTTGCCTGGAGAATCCCAGGGGCGGGGGAGGCTGGTGGGCTGCCGTCTATGGGGTCACACAGAGTCAGACACGACTGAAGAGACTTAGCAGCAGTGGCAAGGAGGGAAAATGATGCTTTTCAACACTGCATCTCCTGTAGTTTTTTAAAAATAAAATCAGGTTTTGAAATATATATTGTATTGAATATAGTGCATATAAATAAATTATAGAATCATTTTAATTTAAATCTTTATATAATTTATACTATAAATTATAGACAATAAGTATAGAATCATATAATTAATAACATAAATAAACAAATATTTTATCTTCCCTGAGTTGGGGTTTAACTCATATGCATTGCTCTCACGGTAATGAGTCTCTAAATTCGATCCCCTTGAGTTTGTATACGCTGTTTATTCTTTATAGTCTAATGCTTAGTACAAGGTCTGGCATATGCTAGGTTCTTAATCCAAGCTGTTGTTGTGGGTCCAGGAAATACTGATATCCTTTAAATAATTTTATCTGATACAACTTCATTTTTCTCTACCTATTCTAGTGTAAATAAAATTACAGTCTGGTGGTAAGTGCCGTTTTTCAAGAAAGGGAAGGAAAAGAAATTAATGCTTGTTGAGTGCCTACTCTTTGCCTCATGCATCGTTGGATTTAATCTTCATAGTAATCTTAAGTATGAATTATGATAGTAAGACCATAGTATTCATCCTGCATGCCCTGCTCATAGGAGCAGTGGGCTCAGTCATGTCTGACTCCACGACCCAGTGGACTGTAACCCACCAGGCTCCTCTGTCCGTGGGATTTCCCAGGCAAGAATACTGGAGTGGATTGTCATTTCCTTCTCTAGGGTATCTTCCTGACCCAGGAATCGATCGAAACTGCATCTCCTGCATCGACAGGCAATTCTTCGTCCCTGAGCCACTTGGGGGCGCCTCCTTAAAGAGTGCCAGGCAAGTAGAAGAGCCTCAGTGAAGAGTCATTGAAGAAATAAATATCATTGAAATAAAATGATTTTAGTTGAGAAATAGAGGAAGCAAAGCATCAGAAACTCTAAGCAGCTTTTTCAGAGTTGCATTAGAATCGCTAAATGGTTTGAAATGTACCAAAGTCTCTGGCCAAACCCAGAGCCTGGGAATTCATGTCATGCCCTGGTGTGGCACTGGCAAACAGCCTGTCAACTCTGTGTGACAGCTCAGCATTATGACTTTTGTTTTCTAAATTAGTCTGCTTCTATTTGCTTTCAAGGAAAGGTCTTTATGTCTGACCCTTGAACAGTCTTCCAGAATAATAATGGCAATGTCCGTTTCATCTGTGATTAACTACTGGCCGATTCTCGACAGCTTTTTCCTGGAGGATGCTACAGCTCTGCAAAAGGAATGCTATGGACTTAAAGGGCCCAAGTGAAAGTGAAAGTCGCTCAGCTGTGTCTGACTCTTTGTGACCCCATGAACTATTCAATTCATGGAATTCTCCAAGCCAGAATACTGAAGTGGGTAGCCATTCCCTTCTCCAGGGTATCTTCCCAACCCAGGGATCAAACCCAGGTCTCCCACATTGTATGCAGATCCTTTACCAGCTGAGCTACCAGGGAAGCCCAATACTGGAGTGGGTAGCCTATCCCTTCTCCAGCAGATCTTCCTCACCCAGGAATGGAACCAGGGTCTCCTGCATTGCAGGCAGATGCTTTACCAGCTGAGCTACATGGGAAGCCCACCTGAGGGCCCAATTTTCCCCTAAAAAAGCTTGCAGGAAATTGATACCAGGGATAGCAGCTGCTATGTTTCACAGTCTTACAACCTCCAGGAATCTGGCTGCCTGAATTTTATCATGTAGCCTGTTAGGGAGTAAGATTCAACCAGGCCTTGATTTGGCGTCGCCTTTGAAGCTTCCCCAGGCAACCTGGCTCAGTCACGAAGGTCTAACCCACGCATATCCCATTTTCTGGTAGATATGTCAGTGCCACATACATACAATTTTAAGTATAATGCACCCACCCCTAACCTATAGATGCTGGCCAGAATGAAGCTTTTGATCTGGCGTTCTCTGTACTGAGTCTGTGCTACCCTTGGTAGCCAGACTAATAGTAAATGTCCTATAAATCTCTAAAAGTAGACCACTGCCAATTTTGATAGTCTGCAAATAGTTGGAAAAACAGTATGAGTCACTTTTTCAAGGATGTTCTCTTTTTTTGTTAGCTTATTTAATATTCCAAGATAAGGTTAAATGACAAAAGTAAATCGCATTGGCTCAGTTTTGAATAGGATTGCAAATCTAATAAGTGGCTGCTTATTTCACGTTGTTCTGTCTGTAGCTTCTCTCCAACTTGCACTTCATGAGTTCTGTTTAGTTGAGGTCCAGGGTTCAGAAACTCAAGCAGGAAGCACCTGGGAATTCTCTGCTTTGAAGTGTGGATGGGTTAGAAATAACCTGGAGAAGTGAGAACACCGCTTGCTTTCCAGGTGGGCTACATTTCTGATCCCACTCAAGTCTGATGGATTTCATTACATCTTCTAGATAGTTCCATAACTAAATGGTTTTAATGTGAGGCATTCTGAAGTTAGTAGGTGGAGAAATTCCAGGGTATTTTTTTTTTTAATTTTTAAATTTATACTGCTTTTTAAAGTATGGCTGTTGCTGGAATCAGGCATCAATATTTCCGTTTTCACCTTCCAGGAGGGTCAATATGACTATCTTCTGCCTCCTTTTTGTTGCCCCCTTTCCAGTTCTTCCTGCTAAGGCACTGAGAACATTGTATCCTCAGGGTGGGCTCCACTGGTTGTCAATAACAACACCACAAGCTCCTCAAAGTTAGCTTCTTTATCTTTGCACCTTTCATTCCTGGAGGTTGTAGGAATGTGAAACATAAAAGCTAAGCATAAAATTAATGTTTAATTTTTATTAATAAAATTAATATCACTGGTGTTAATTTTCTGATGGTCAAAAAAATGTTGTATTTGCCTTCATCATAGTTCTCTTTCACCTTGGTTGCTTTTGAAATTATAAATATGACCTTGAATAATTTAAGTACTCTTTTGGACCCCCAGTTTTCTCATTTGTAAAATGGAATAAAAATATAGACATCAGAAGTCAAAGATTAAACAGTGTAATACAATATTAGTTCAACCTTAGTCATGTGAGTATCAAATTTGAAAATTGTCCCAGCCCAGTCATTTATTAAATGCTTCTTGTTTGATCCTTATTTTTCAAATTTCTTTATTTTTAATTGGAGGATAATTGCTTTACAATATTGTGTTGGTTTCTGTCATATATCATCATGAATCAGTCATAAGTATGCATATGTCCCCTCCCTATTGAACCTCCCTCCCACCCCCAATCCCATTCCACCCCTTTAGGTTGTCACAGAGCACCAGTTTAGCTCCCTGTGTTGTACAGCATATCAGATGTCTTTAAATTAATTGCACTTAAAAATGATACAACTAGGGCGTCCCTGGCGGCTCAGTGGTGAAGACTCGCCTCCTAATGTGGGAGACATGGCTTTGACCCCTGGTCTGGGAAGATTCCACGTGCTTCAGAGTGACTAAGCTTGTGCCCCACAACTTTTGAGCCTGTGTTCTAGAGCTCAGGGGCTGCAATTACTGAGCCCACGTGTCACACTACTGAAGCTCACATGCCCTGTGCTCCGCAACAAGAGAAACCACTGCAGTGAGAGGCCCACGCATCTCAATGAAGAGTAGCCCCTACCTGCTGCAACTAGAGAAACGCCCAGGCAGGAGCAAAGACCAAGCACAGCCGAAAATAAATAGGTAAATAAAATGAAATTATTTTTCAAAATGCAACCATTTAAAGAAGAAACTTTATACCATAAACATGACTGAATACTCAGGAATACTTTCTATAGATGGCAGTCTTAGAAAAAACAACGAAATTAAACATCATTAAATATTTAACATATACAAATAAATATGAATAATAAAATTTTAACTTATAAAATGCTTTATAACTGAAGAAAGTTATTGAATGAATAAAGAGAACTCTTAAAAATTATTTGGTGATGAATTCAGCATTGAACTCCATAATGCTGTCTAAGATGAAGATGAGATTCTTTATAAGACATTTTCGTGTTCGTTCTTTTGCTATCAGTTAGCACAGGAATACCAAATGATATGTGTGCAACAGGAATAAATACTGTATCACTCCTTGGGTTGTCATTTAAAATTTTAATAGAGGTGGGCAACCTTACTGTCTGTACAGGAGAGATGCAGATGTTTGTCAGTTTATCTCAAGATATGCCAAATTATCGTGGAGACTCTACACATCTGAAGATTCTTTCAGGAATATTCAGTGTATCATAGGTGAAATGTAAAGTATGTAAACTAGAAAATATGCTTTCTTATGCAACTTCTAAGAAAAGTTGATAATTTTTTTTTCTAGGAATATTACAAATAAATTTAACAAAAAATATATTTAACTGGGCAGAGGGTTTAAACAAAACTGTCGAACATTTATCTTGAAAGAATATTGAAAAAGATAATGATAACACAAGAAAAAGACTAGCGCAAATAAGGTATTAAAGGATTTTTAAAAAGGAAAAGCCCGTATTGCTGCCTAGCTGTAGGAGACTCTGCTGCAGGTTGGAGCTAGCATGGAGCTGGAACTTGCCAGGTAGGCCCCCTTTGCTGTTGGGCTTAGAGGCCTCTACCTAAAGCAGGCATGGTCTAGGTTCTTAACCTACTACCCAAGCCATGGATGCACAGCATAGGGCATTGTACAGTCCTAGAGATAGGGATGGCCATTCGCAAACCAGGTCATAGTATAATAATACCTATCAAGTTGGAAAATCCTGGGAAGTTGTGTGCCTCAAACATTGTCTTTCTGTCTCTCTCTGTCTCTCCCTCTTTCTGTCTCTCTGTGCCTGCCTCCCAGTCTCTCTGTTGTTGTTCCTGTTTTGGTTATTCGTGAAAAGCTGACATACTGAGCTCCGTGGTTGACAACAGACATCTACCTGGCCAGTGCCAGGAGAAGCAGAATTGACACAGCCGGGAGATAAGATGGATGTGAGATTGGGAGGACTCAGAATGGATCTGTAGAGAAATATCTATACTTGAGTGGCAACATTCACAGAGATAGCATACAGGAAAGATAAGCAGCCTTGACAATAGTGATATAAGGGGAGAGTGGGGCAAAACAATGATGAGCTCAGTATTAACATCTCAGGTTCTGTCTATAGTATCGAAGTAGGGATATCAAGGAGTCAGTGTATACTCCAAGAAGACTAGTTGAAGAAAGGCATATTTACACTATTTGTGAAGGATGAGAAGGATCCAATGATTTTCAGAGGTTGGGCAAAGTATTCCAGGTTGAGGCAAAAATAAGCTCAGGGAGGCTGAGGTGTGTTTGAAATACTGACATAAGGACCACAAGGAGTAAAGTGAAAGGGACGAGACACATGGAGGTTATTGCTGGGATCTGTTCACATTCTACACTCAAATCTAGGTAGGGTGGGCATGGGGATGTGTCCTCATTATGATCGAAAAGCAAGGAAATGGGATACAAAATTTTAAGGAGGAAAAAGAATTGCTACGATTAGCGTGCTGGAAAGATTTTTCTACTTGCTGCGTGAGCAATGGATTCAAAGCTTCCTGGGGAGAAGTGGAAACAGTCAGAACTGGAGCAGTGGTATTCAATTTTTTATTGCAATTTATACTTAAATAGAGGGCTTCCATGGTAGCTCAGCTGGTAAGGAATCTGCCTGCAATGCAGGAGACCCCAGTTCGATTCCTGGGTTGGAAAGACCCAGGATAGGCTACTTAAATAGAAATCAATTTTCAGCTCCTGAGATGTGTGTGTCTGTAAGTGGTATGTATATGACTGAAACAAAATTTTATGAAATGACGCTTGATTTTATCACTGACAAGAATGCTGATAATAGTTTTATTATCATTTTTTGGTTCAGTTTTATTTTTTTAAAATTCTACTCACATCCTACCATATTGATTTCACAACCCACTAGTAGGTTGTGATCCTATGCTGATTTGCTGGTCAAACTTGATAGCAAGTAAACTAGACATGGGAAGTAAGAAAAATGGAAGCATCAAGGTAAATCCCCAGATATATGCTGTGTAGTGAAATTTGACAAAATAACTGAATAATCCCCAGAAAGCCACTGTGGAAATGGGAACATCCTGTGAGCTGTATAATGAGCCTATGGATTATTGTGTTTTTTGTGTTATAAATACCAACATTCATAGGCTATGACTGCGTGTACAAATATTTGCATGGATATATGGTTTCCTTTTTTCCCGTTAAGTTTTTAAGAGTTAATTGGGTAGGTCATAAGGTAAATCTGTGTTGAATTTTTAAAGAATATACCAAGCAGCCTTCCATAGTTATTGTTCCATGTTCTTACGCACCAGTCGTATATGAAAGCATCAATTCTTTTACATCCTCAAAAACGCTTGCTGTCACCAGTCTTGCAGATTTTATTGATATTAATTGGTGTTAATGGTTTTAATTTTCATTTCTCTAATGACTAATGATATTGACCATTATTTAAGTACTGATTTGCCATTTGAAAGATGTCTGGGGAAGTGACTCTTCAAATCTCTCGCCCATTTTTTTCTTTTTTTTTTTTGAGTTAGATTGCTTTTGAGTTTTGACTTTCTGAGTTATTTGGTTATTTATTCTGGATCCAGGTCTCACATTAAATATAGGATTTTTAAACATTTTTCCCAGTCTGGGGTTATCCTGTTATTTTTCTTAACAGTGTCTTTGAAGAGGGAAAGTTTTAAATTTTGATGTAGTTCTGAGGGAGTGGAAAAGGTGGAGAAGGTATGTGGCTTCAGATACATTTATGTGAGGTATCTTCTTTTACTTAAATAGTCCCTATAACTCCAGAGTTTCTTTCACAAGGGAATAAAGAAAGCAGCAAGCAGATCAGGAGGCATAAAGTTTATTCCTTTGAGCAGGGCAGGTGACAGTTATGTGCAGGAGTGTTCCAGAGGGGGCAGCAAAAATGAAGAGAAATTATCTTTGAGAAATTTCTGATTTCAGCTGGCACAGAAGAATTTCTGACCCGCTGATGGCAACGACACAGCACAGTGACTAATTATGAAGCAAACAAGTTCTGCTAGTGTCATGCAGCCTTAAAGGCAGAGTTTTACATGCGGGGTACATGAGCAACATGGATCTGTCCTTTTCCAACTAGGAACCCTGACCCCAAGTAAGATTTCTGAACTTCCTGGAGGAGACGTGGGGAAGTAGTGCAGAGGCAGGTGTGACTGAGAATTGTTTTCTTATGTTTGTGTAAACCTTTATTTGCTCTACTCTCAAATGAAGTTCCAGACATCACAGTTACATATTTGAAGTTTAGAGCAGCACAGTTCTTTATACAAAATATTGACTAGGTTTAATCCCTTTCTCCCAAGAAAAAGTCTGAAGTAAAATTCAGCTATGGTTCAAAAAGTAGTGATCTCTTTATTTTGGGAGATGCTGCTTGAAGTGAAAATTAGAAGTAAATGAAAAATATATCAGTTTGTTTGGATCATAAATTGGCATCATTAGCATCCCATTCGATTCTGGGTCTTCTTAATTGCAATCTGTGCATTTGTGTGGACAATAAAAATTTACAGTTGCCTCCCGAGAATGCCTATCAAAATGGCAGCACCATCTAATGACAGAATATCTGTTTCACTCATTAAATAATCTATTAACATTAAACAATTATTTACCTCATGACAAGAAGAAATGAAAACATCTTACACCAGTACACTCAATGAAGCTTAATAAAACACAATGAAATAGGTGATAAAGACTACACAAGAAAAATGTAGGCAGAATCAGTGTGGATCCAGGGGTGAGTTTTGTATGCCCCCCACTTGGATTCTACACACTTGCTGGATTTATATTGTGAATTTGGCACTAAGCTACATATTCAACCATCTGAAGTGGGAAACATGATTAAGTAGGTGATGGATAGCCTCCATAAAGTTAAATAATGCAAATGCTGTTCAGGAGAAATACATTATTTCATGGTACTGAAACTAGAGAGAAATTCTCAACCATGTGTCATAGAGAATGATAAGAACTGGATTTATGTTTGTGATGAATTGCTTCAACTTTGTTTCATAAAAGAAGGTTCATAGCTCCTCTCATCAGCATGCAGCAATTCCTGTGATGGATATTTAGGTAAAGGACTCTGTCTAATCTGCTGTTGTTATGAGAAACACACTTTTGTATGTAGCGTAGAACGCTAAAGTTGCCTTTTTACTTATTTTCAGAAATACACATCTTTTATCATGATTTTTTGCCTCAAATCAGGGGGCATTAATTACTATTACCAAAGATGGGTGGCCATTCTTTCCCTGCAAGAGTGACAGCTCCAAAGACACCCTAAGTAAGACAGCAGTTCTCAAACCATGCACTGTCATACACATTCCCAGATGTGTTTGAAAGTGTTAGATTAACAGTCATTCTCTAGGGAACTACAATTGAGAAACTGCAAGTTGAGCAAATTAAAATAAATTTCTTTGTTGCTGGTTTTGTTGGAAGTTTTAAAATATTTATTACATACAAAATTAACCTTTAAGTGGTATATATATATAATACTTTGTTTCCCAAACTTAATGCCCCCCACAAAAAAAGCCTTCTCTTTGCAGAGACTCTCCTGAGCTATTTCAAGAAATACTCTTGAGATCTTCCACATTCTTTTATTCTGTATTGTGCATTTGGATTAATTCCAACATTGACTGAAAATCAATCCTATAAAGAACAAGTTACATGCATTCGGACACTGATACGAGTGCAGAACTTTGAGCTGCTCTTTTGGCACTGACTACTGTTAAAATAACAATGAGATGTATTAGCTTGATGGGGTTTTAAAGAAATAACTTCTGAAATACTATTTGTTTTTTATGCTCTGAACTCAAGTGCATGCCATAAATTTCTTTAAAGATCATGTTCTACCTGATCTTTGCCTTCTAAGTCGTGGAAAGGACTTCGGCCAAAAGTAATAAAATCTGATCTAAGAAAATAAAGAGGTTGATCTAAGTTTCATACGGTGCCATTTTAATACAAAAGGATTCAAAGACTCTTGTGCATGCATGCTAAGTCGCTTCAGTTGTGTTCCAATCTTTGTGACCCTGTGGACCATAGCCTGCCAGACTTCTCTGTCTATGAAATTTTCCAAGCAGGAATACCGGGGTGGGTTGCCATTCCCTTCTCCAGGGGATCTTCCTGACTCAGGGATTGACCCACATTCTCTTATGTCTACCTGCATTGGCAGGCAGGTTCTTTACCATCTGAGCCACCAGAGATGCCCTCAAAGACTCTTAGAGACAATATCGAAAATTTGGCAACATATAGCTATAGTCTGAAAAAGCAAATGTTTTCAAAATATATAGGAATAAAATAGGAATGAAGATAATAAACTTTGCATTAGGATAGCTTACATAGTTTACACAAATTATGTAGCCATTCAGATCCAAGAAAAAGAATGAAAAATAAAAATAATCCTGGATATACCAAGTGCTATAAAGCATGCAGAGCGACTGGAACTCGCACACTGGTGAGAATGCTAAACAGTGCATACACTTGGGAAAACAGTTTGGCAGTTTCTTACTATCAAACGTATATGATTGCTAATAATATAGAAATAAGATATAGCTTTTTGATTACTTCCATAATGAGATTATTCATAATAATATGCCAACTATAATATTTTAAGTTTTCTGTATTGGAAATAAAATAAGTTTATTACACAAAAGAAATCTACTAGGCATGATCTTCAAATAAAAATGAACATTGTTCATGCATATGAACATGGTTGAACAATCTGTATATGGAAATCATTCTTACATTTAGTTTGTAACTATTCTACTCTTGCTGATGCTTTTTCTTTCTATTCATAACTAATTCCCTTATTTTGAGCTTTGAACTGCAGATATATATATCCAGTTGCTACGTCTATCTCCACTGAGATATCTATAGCAATCTCACGTCATATATAAAGACAAATCGCCTAGTTTGTCTATTGTAGTCAATAGCCACTCCAGTCTTGCTGTTGTTCAGTCACTGCCATGTTGGACTTTTTGACACTCTATGGATGGAAGCACACCAGGCTTCACGGTCTTTCACCATCTCCTGGGGTTTGCTCAGACTCACGTCCATTGAGTCAAGGATGCCATCCAATCATCTCATCGTCTGTTGTCCCCTTCTCCTCTTGCCCTCAGTCTTTCTCAGCATCAAGGGCTTTTCCAATCAGTCTGCTCATCATATCAGATAGCTAAAGTATTGGAGTTTCAGCTTCAGCATCAGTCCTTCCAGTGAATATTTGGGGTTGATTTCCTCTCGGATTGACTGCTTTTATTTGGCAGTCCAAGGAATGCTCAAGAGCCCTCTTCAGCACCACAATTTGAAAGCCTCAATTCTTCGGCACTCAGCCTTCTTTCATCTGCTTAAACCAAATTTTTGAAACTATGCCTCTTCCTTTATCCAGTCTGTTAGTAAACCTTGTTAGCTTTACCATCAAAATGTATCCAGAATCTTTCCACTCCTCACTACTTCCGGTGAAGCCTTCCTAGTGGAAGTCACCCACGTGTAGTGCCTATACAGGATCAGTCACTTCTGAACACTCCCTTGCTTTCATTCTCCTCCTCTAAAGTCTATCCTTCACATAGAAACCAGATTGATGGTTTTAAAATACCTATTATAGATTATGTGATTCTTCTGATCAAAACCCTCCAATGCCAGTTTGCTATATTAGGCCACCATTAGCCTCAAATAATAACATTTTTTTTAAGCACATTGTAAGTATAAATTTTCCTTACATAATGCTCTGATTGATGAATAGTTCCCCTCCCAGTAGTGATTCAAAGAGCAAGACATCTTCCATTTTGAGACTTTGTCATTCATCATATAACTTCTAAATTTTAAAAAGATGGACCTAAATTTATACATTGTGTGAACTCATCTGTGTAAAATAATGTCCCTGAAAAATACCTTAAATGTAAAATATATGTTAAAATATTGACAAGGCTCTAAACTGATTGGTGGGATTATACTGGTTTAATTTTTTTTCTCATGTTTTGCCATCTTCTATATTTCCACAGCAAACATATATTGTTTTTATAATCTTAGAAAAATGAACTTTTAAAGATGGTGATGTTAGAGCAGGTTTCCAGTCTAATCCCCAGAAATTTCACTCAAATGACTAAAAGGGATGTATGAAGAGGTGTTATGAATGATCACTCCACCAAATTCATATGTTGAAATCTTCCCTCCTCCCCAATATGACTGTATTTAGAGATAGAGTCTTTACATCAGTAACTATGATTAAATGATGTCTTATGGGTGGAGCCCTAATCTGATAGGCCTGGTGGCTTTACAAAAATAGGAGAGGCAACACATGTATATGTACACAAAGGAAAGGTCATACCAGGACAGGGTGAAAAGACATCAGTCAAAAGCCAAAGAGAGAGGCATGGGAAGATACCAAACCTGCCAACACTTGGATCTTGAACTTCCAGCCTCCAGGACTGTGAGAAAACAAATTGAGTTTTAAGTCAGCATGTCTATGACATTTTATTAAGACAGTTTTAGCAAGTTAATATAGGAGAGAAAAGACTTCATGAGTTCTGGAGTAAATGGCAAGCTAAATATCCCCTTATTCAGAGGGATAAAATTGTGGTAGCACCAAGAAAAAAGAAAAAAAAGAGGGTCACCTTTCTTGCAGCCACCTTGAAGCTCAACTGTATGTGTGATTCTTAATGCTTAATAGAAAGAAGACTACACAATAAGCTACTTCTCCAAGCCAGGTTTGCAAAAGCAGAGTTTGATCCCTCCACAGCAGTGGGTGGGATTACCACATGTAATCTGCACGTGGTTAGTGTAAGAAACACTGCGGGAAGAAAGAGCCACCCCTATGGACCGTTGATCAGGGCCTTTATTGGGCGGTCGCTCTCGGGCAGAACTCCCGGGGGCGGGTGAGCAAGGAAGCGAAGGGGGTCTGCGAAGCAAAGGGAGTCTGCGAGGTATGAGGGGTGGGGAAGGGTTTTATAGCCCAGGCCGGGCTCCCATATAAGGAAGAAAGCGCGGGCTCAGCGGTGATTGGTGTCCAAGGGCTCCGTGTCGGCACCTGATTGGACGGCTTTGGTTGTCGACCCGCCTCCGGGGCTTGTCTGTGGCACTCTGCCGGGACATGTCCCGACATGCTCGGGCATGCGAAGGCATGCCTCAACACGCCCGACCTTGCCCAACCTTTCAGTTAGGACTGGTGGTGAGAACTATGGCTAAGATTGACTTGGTTGAGTTGGAGTCATTTTGGCTTTTGTTGCCAAAGACAGCAGAGGAGGACGCTATCATCCAGGTTGGAGGGGAGTACAGAATTTTTCACAAAAGAGAAAGCCCAAAGGCTGAGAACCTATTCCATGAACAAATTCTCATTTTTCCTAGTTGTCCTAAAACCAAAGGACAAGGTTACTTGACTGGAAACAAAGCCTTCCATGATGGGCCATGGACACTCTAGTCTCAAGAAAGAGAAATTACAAGAAAGATAGCTTAAATGGTCTTTTTGTATGAGTAAAATAGGTCAAAGAGAGGATTCAAGATGAGGAAAGCTGGCTAACACTACAGCAGTTCCAGCTGGGTGAAAAACCAGGCAGAGACTGGTAGAGACTAGTCATGTTCAGAGCTCCTCCTCCACCCCCTCAGGTTGAATTGATAAGATAAAACTAAAGTTCAAAGTGACAGTAGACCTGAAGATACAGTCCTTCACGTGTGTGTGTATATAGTGTGTTGTGTGTGTTTTGCAGGGGGTCGGGGAAGGGGGAAGCCCCAAAAGACCTATGGATTCAAGGATAAATAAATCGAGGTTGAGGCCAGGGAATGAAATTGACAAAAGTAGATGGAGGGCATCTGTTTAAGTATCCTGAGTATTGCCAGCCCCAGGAAATAAACAAGAATTTTAGACAGCTCTGTTTTATGCACTTGAAGAAGTTAAATAGGAAATAAATTTGAAGAAAAAAGAGATTATATGATAAGAAATTGGAGAAGGCAATGGAACCCCACTCCAGTACTCTCGCCTGAAAAATCCCATGGATGGAGGAGCCTGGTAGGCTGCGGTCTATGGGGTCGCTAAGAGTCAGACACAACTGAGAGACTTCACTTTCACTTTTCACTTTCATGCATTGGAGAAGGAAATGGCAACCCACTCCAGTGTTCTTGCCTGGAGAATCCCAGGGACGGGGAGCCTGGTGGGCTGCCATCTATGGGGTCACACAGAGTCAGACATGACTGAAGCCACTTAGCATGATAAGAAATAGAAGTACTAAGAGAGTTCAGGAAAGGATTTAAGAAAACAAATAATGTTATTGTAGAATTTAAAGTAGAACCAGAAGGAAAAATGAAATAGTGAAGAAAAATAAACCTAAAGCATAAGCTTGAGCAAATCAGAGAGCATTCAGAAAACAGATGAAAATGGTCAGAAGCAATATATGAATGTCAAAGACAAATGGGATCTGCAAAGCAGGTGAGTCACATTTGTGAAGAAGTGTAAAAAGAGAAATGGAGCATAAATAATAGACAACAATATAATAACAAAAAATTTCCTTAAAGGAAAGGAAGATTAGAATCCAAGGTTTAAGGAGGCTTGCCACTTTAAAATATTCCAACCAAAGAAACAACACACCAGAATGATTTGATTTCAAAGGCATATAAATATTCTGTGAGCATCCAAGAAGCAGAAATAACTAAGGGGAAAAACGTTGTACTCAAACTTCACATTAATCTGAAATGTTCCATACTAAAAGAAAATACAGAACTACATACAGAAACTCTCCAATCTTCTTCTCATTCAGTGAGCACCTAGGAAATTATTTTTACATGATTTATAATTTCAAGAAAATTGAGACTAAGTACAACATGCATAAGAGAAACATGATGAAGAAAACATTTTATAATTACTAAAAAGTGTTAGGTTATAAATTTATTGTGTTAGTTATAAATGTATTGCTTCTTGTCTCCAAATTGATACCACACTGTCTGATCTGTGAAAATGAATCTGAGTCCTTATATAGTGGTCCTGTACTATCCAACAGGATGTTAGCCTTTGCTGGGGGTAGGCCCTGGACCATTATTTTGAAAGAAAGTGCCCTGTACTCACTTGGCAGAGCCCTACAGCACTGGTTGGGGAGAGGAGGATTCTCCAGTGCCCAATCCCTGCAATGCTTGGCAGCCAGCAGCTTTACTCCCTCAGGAGGTTTTGTAGGGAAGTGCCTTGGTGAAATACTCCTGGTAAAGAGCTTTCTTCATCATCCTAGAAGGCAGATTTGTGGTTTGAAACCTTGGAAGCTTCCTGGATGAAATCTGAAACTGTTCCCTATACATGGAGGGCAAGAAGACCAAAGAGAGAGGCCATTCTAGATTGGGAGGTGGCAGGTTCAACAGGCAAGAAAACTTTCATACAAGGCTTGTTTTCAGCAGCCACAGAGCAAGTAGATCTCTGCACCCATATGCCAGAGTCTTTTAAAGTCTTTCTGAGGTCTTTAATTGGTTCAGTCATTAGTCAGTCCTGAGGTACCAACAATACATTGCTCTCTCAAGACTGTGTCTTTGAAAATGACTCTGGCTTTGGGAAGGGTGGGCAGAAGTTATATCTATCCCAAGGACAGGGGAGGGGATGAGGAGATTCCGATTGCCTCCAACTGGGTCCAAGCTAGTGAATCACTCTGCAGTCCCATCTTTGAACACAATATCCAGAAAGTCCCTTAGTCCAGTCCTAGAGGGAGTGGCGGCTCCTTTCATCTGCTCTTCCTATAATTTTAGAGTTCCTTCAAATTTTATTGGTCACTCCATCATTACTCCTATTCCCCATTATAGCTGACAATTATTTATATTATACTTTCCCTCCACAAGTTACTGTAATTTCTGTATGCACGTCAGGAAGCAACAGTTAGAACTGGACATGGAATGACAAACTGGTTCCAAATAGGAAAAGGAGTGCGTCAAGGCTGTATATTGTCACCCTGCTTATTTAACTTATATGCAGAGTACATAAGGAGAAATGCTGGGCTGGAGGAAGCACGAGCTGGAATCAAGATTGCCAGGAGAAATATCAATCACCTCAGATATGCAGATGACATCACCCTTATGCCAGAAAGTGAAAAAGAACTAAAGAGCCTCTTGATGAAAGTGAAAGAGGAGAGTGACAAAGTTGGCTTAAAGCTCAACATTCAGAAAATGAAGATCATGGCATCTGGTCCCATCACTTCATGGGAAATAGATGGGGAAACAGTGGAAACAGTGGCTGATTTTATTTTTCTGGGCTCCAAAATCACTGCAGATGGTGATTTGCAGCAATGAAATTAAAAGACGCTTACTCCTTGGAAGAAAAGTTATGACCAACCTAGATAGCATATTAAAAAGCAGAGATATTACTTTGCCAACAAAGATCCATCTAGTCAAGGTTATGGTTTTTCCAGTAGTCATGTATGGATGTGAGAGTTGGACTGTGAAGAAAGCTGAGTCCCGAAGAATTGATGCTTTTGAACTGCGGTGTTGGAGAAGACTCTTAAGAGTCCCTTGGACTGCAAGGAGATCCAACCAGTCCTTCCTAAAGGAGATCAGTCCCGGGTGTTCATTGGAAGGACTGATGCTGAAGCTGAAACTCCAATACTTTGGCCACCTGATGCAAAGAGCTGAGTGATTTGAAAAGACCCTGATGCTGGGAAAGATTGAGGGCAGGAGGAGAAGGGGATGACAGAGGATGAGATTGTTGGATGGCATCACTGACTTGATGGACATGGGTTTGGGTGGACTCCCAGAGTTGGTGATGGACAGGGAGGCCTGGCGTGCTGCAGTTCATGGGGTCACAAAGAGTTGGACACGACTGAGCGACTGAACTGAACTGAAATAAATGGGCATTATCAATCACAATATCATGAGAAGTCCCTAATCAATTTGTAAAATGACTTCTGATTTATTTATTTATTTTGGCAGTACTAAGTCTTAGTTGCGGCATGCGGAATCGTTAGTTGTGGCATGAGAACTCTTTAGTTGCAGCATGTGGAATCTAGTTTTCTGAAGAGGGATTGAACCTGGCCACCTCTGCAGTGAGATTACAGAGTCTTAGCCACTGGACCACCAGAGAAGTCCTTTAAATGACTTTTTTTTTTTCTTGACAGAAAGTTTCTGATGTCTCTGTACTGAGTTATTTGCAAGTGGCAAATGAGGGCACAAAAGAGCAGCAGGTTTCCATGCCTTGCATTATCATGAGACATTTGTTACTCATATCAGCACTTTCCAACCATTTTCAATTTTAACTGGATGAAAGAAGCGACTGTCAGCAAGGCCCCATTGACTAGGAAGCTCTGACCAAGATTTTTGGACAGAAAGGTACCTGGAGATATCTTGCACTTCCTCTTTTTGGTTCAGGTAAAGTGTTAACATCCTTTGTTCTGCATGCCTTTGCTCTGCCTAACAGATTTGCAGTGAAAGTGCCTACCTCTGGTGAAGTTTGACAGGGGACCAATTTTTGAATTAGAGATTTATATTTAGCTGTGTTATTCCTCACATATATAGGTAAGAAAATATATTTAGTAAAACATACAATCACATGTCTAAACTTCGGGAAAAAAAGAAAGATAGCTTTCGAATCTAAGCCATACAAAAAAATAAGAATGGAGAAAATAAGGAAGACAAAGATCGGCCGTGAGCATCGGCATCATTTAAACAGTGAGCTAAGTTCAAATGATTGTAGTAGATCGGTTCATTTGTGCAGGCAAGCTGACTGAGTTCCTGTGATATAAGGGCTTCCAAATCAATCGGGTGCAGTGAGGTTCCAGTTAAAATACTGATAGAATTCTGTCAAGTTTTGTTTTAATAGGGTCACAAGGGCAAATGTGAAAAAAGTCATTTTAAATTTCTGAAAAACAAAATTCATAAATGAGCAATTGTTCTACAGGTTACCAGAATTTATTATGATAATGCAATAATTAAGAGAGCTGGGTACCAGTGTGAAAATAGATACATCAGTGGAACTGAGTAGAGAGCCTGAAAAGAGTCCTGCTAAGTAGACAAATATATGAACAATATGGACTCTAATTCTTGATATGGGAAGAACTGGGATCCACCAAAGGCAGTTAGGGAGGATATAACATGAAATTAGAACAACTTCATGACAGATACAAAACCAAATTCCAGTTAACTAAAGGAATAGCATGTGAAATGTAAATGATCATTTTTATAGAATTCTAGTAAAAAAAAAAAATTATGAGCCAGACCCAAAAGCAGAGATAATAAAATAAAAGATAATAGCACAGAGAAAGGTGCAATTGCTATTTGACAGCATAGTTATAGCAAAGTTAAAATAAACATAAAAACTGAGAGAACATTTGCCACATATATGAGAGACATGTATACATATATAGAATAGACATAGCCTATAAATCAATACAGAAAGACAATATAATAAAATCATGTGCAACATATATTAAAAAATAAAGCACACACAAAGGAAAACAAATGGCTAATGTATTGAAAAGATTTTCCACGTTCCTGGGGAAATGCAAATTAAAACAAGATGTCATTTTTCACCAATCAATTGGCTGAAAACTGTAAAAGATTGATAGTAGCCAGTGTTAAGCAAGAGGGAAATGCAATTTTGGCAGTGAATTTGGCAGTGGCTAGCAAGATATAAATTTTATAAAGCCTTCAACAACAGAATTCCACTGCTAGAAATCTACTTAATTCAAAAATGTGCACAAATGTTCAAGGTATTTATACTGTGATGTTCATTGTTGCATTAAATTTATTGGCCTAACTGCAAGACTACACATAACTGCCTGACAATGGAGAAACAGTTAAGTTGCAATGGTATGCTAGTCCTTGGTTGACTTTTTCCTTTGATCCAGTCCTCCCCTTCTCCTTCTCGGCTGTGCTCTCCAGGCCGCTCCTGCAGACTTCTTTTCCTAGGATCCTTCCTCACTTGGCTTTGGGCTCCTTTAGGTTAAGGCGAAGTACGGCTGAACGGTTTGTTTGGAGGAAGAACTGAGAAGCCACAGAACCTATTTTTGTTCCCTCTCTGCTTTTATTTGACAGGCCCATCATGGTGCTTTTTCCCTGGGTGACCACAGTCCCCAAGCTCTATTCACCTGACCTCCTCTCTTTGTGCGTATAGTTTAAGGGTGCTAGTGGTTTCCTGGGCTTCCCTGGTGGTTCAGTCAGTAAAGAATCTACCCGCAATGTGGGAAACCTGGGCTCAATCTCTGGGTTGGGAAGATCCCCTGGAGAAGGGCTTGGAGGAGTGGTTTCCTATTGATATTAATCTTTCAGCTCAGTTCAGTTCAGTCGCCCAGTCGTGTCTGACTCTTTGCCACCCCATGAACTGTGGCATGCCAGGCCTCCCTGTCCATCACCAACTCGGGGAGTTCACTCAGATTCACGTCCATCGAGTCAGTGATGCCATCCAGCCATCTCATCCTCTGTTGTCCCCTTCTCCTCCTGCCCCCAATCCCTCGCAGCATTAGAGTCTTTTCCAATGAGTCAACTCTTCGCATGAGGTGGCCAAAGAACTGGAGTTTCAGCTATAGCATCATTCCTTCCAAAGAACACCCAGGGCTGATCTCCTTCAGAATGGACTGGTTGGATCTCCTTGCAGTCCAAGGGACTCTCAAGAGTCTTCTCCAACACCACAGTTCAAAAGCGTCAATTCTTCGGCGCTCTGCCTTCTTCACAGTCCAACTCTCACATCCATACATGACTAATGGAAAAACCATAGCCTTGACTAGATGGACCTTAGTCAGCAAAGTAATGTCTCTGCTTTTGAATATGCTATCTAGGTTGGTCATAACTTTTCTTCCAAGGAGTAAGCGTCTTTTAATTTCATTGTTGCAGTCACCATCTGCAGTGATTTTGGAGCCCCCCAAAATAAAGTCTGACACTGTTTCCACTGTTTCCCCATCTATTTCCCATGAAGTGATGGGACTGGATGCCATGATCTTCGTTTTCTGAATGTTGAGCTTTAAGCCAACGTTTTTACTCTCCTCTTTCACTTTCATCAAGAGGCTTTTTAGTTCCTGTTCACTTTCTGCCATAAGGGTGGTGTCATCTGCATATCTGAGGTGATTGATATTTCTCCTGGCAGTCTTGATTCCAGCTTGTGTTTCTTGCAGTCCAGCATTTCTCATGATGTACTCTGCATATAAGTTAAATAAGCAGGGTGACAATATACAGCCTTGACATATATTAATCTTTAGATTCTCTTTATTCCCATTTGGCTTTTTTTACTTCTTTCATTATCTCTGTAATTAATTCTTTGCATTAAAATTCTCTACTTTAAATGCTTTGATTGCCTGCTTAGAATATGCATACAACTGTGCAGCTAGTTAAAAAAAAAAAAGCTGTATTAACCTATAACGAGTGAAAGAATGTTCCTGATAAGTTGCTAACTCCAAGAAGGAAAGTTACTGTATCATTTTTTTAATTTAAAAATACTTTACCTATACCTTTGTTTAGTAGGATCAGTTTTTTTTTTTAAACAAAACAATGTGCATGTTTAAATATTAAATGATAATAATGGTGATAATAATTAACTTTTGTAGGGAAAAATAGGTATGTAGGTACGACAAAATGCCCACCAGGATAAGTTGTTAGTGTGAAGTAGAAGGGAGGCATGTATATGAATCTTTTGAGGGGAAGGGCTGCACCTACTTTTGACTTTTATTCATTTATTTTTAAAAGTCTTTTCATTTTCTATACCTAAATGCTTGGATTTTTCCCATGATGCATAACATTTGTAATTTCAAAACATTTTTAAAGCAGGTAATAAAGCATTGTGTCTAATATGATCACTTTTATTAAATATATATTTCTGTATGTGTTCATTTGTAACAGGAATCCCCCTGAAAGTACAGTCAGTTCTGCAATATTTTGAAAGTGTGAATTTGCTCCAAAAGGATTAATATATTATGGAATAATTTGAACATGCCTTCTATGTGTGTATGTGATTTTGTCAGGGAGAGTTCCAGGTGAATGCTAAAGGTAGTACCTAACTGAAGCAAAAGGCTTGTGATGGTTGTTGAATTGCTAAGTTGTGTCCGACTCTTTGCGACCCCATGGACTGGAACATGCCAGACTTCCCTGCCCTTCACTATCTTCTGGAGCTGGCTAAAACTCATATCCTTTGAATTGGTGATGCCATCCAAAGATTTCATCTTCTGTCATCTCCTTCTCCTCCTGGCCTCAATCTTTCCCAGCATCAGAGTCTTTTCCAATGAGTTGGCTCTTTGCATCATGTGCCAAAGTACTGGAGTTGCAGCTTCAGCCTCAGTCCTTCCAGTGCCTTCTGATGACTATTTAGGGCTGGTTCCTTTAGCATTGACTGGATTCATCTCCTTGATGTCCAAGGGACTCGCAAGAGTTTTCTCCAGCACCGTCATTCAAAAGCATCAGTTCTTTGGCACTGGTCCTCTTTACGGTCTAAATATCACATCCATATTGTGAATGAATACTGAAAAAAAAATCATAGCTTTGACTATATGGACCTTTGTCATCAAAGTGATGTCTTTGCTTTTTAATATGCTGTCTACATTTGTCATAGCTTTCCTTCCAAAGAGCAAGTGTCCTTTCATTTCATGACTATAGTCATGGCCTACAGTGACTTTGGGGCCTAAGTAAATAAAATCTGTCACTGTTTCTAAGTTTTTCCCTACCTATTTGCCACAAAGTGATGGGACTGGATGCCACGATCTTAGTTTTTTGAATGTTGGGTTTTAAGACACCTTTTCACTCTCCTCCTTCACCCTAATCAAGAGGCTTTTTAGTCCTCTTCACTATCTGCCATTAGAATGGTATGATCTGCATATATGTGGTTATTGATGTTTTTGCCAGCTTGATTCAAGCTTGTGACTGATCCAGCATGACATTTTACGTGATATCCTCTGCATATAAGTTAAGGAACAGGGTGACAAAATACAGCCTTGATGTACTTCTTTCCCAATTTTGAACCAGTCTGTTGTTCCATGTAAGGTTATAACTATTGCTTCTTGACCTGCCTGCAGGTTTCTCAGGAGACAGGTAAGGTGGTTTGGTACTCCCATCTCTTTAAGAATATTCCACAGTTTGTTGTGATCCACACAGTCAAAGGCTTTAGTGTAGTCAATGAAGTAGAAGTAGATGCTTTTCTGGAATTCCCTTGCTTTTTCTATATTCCAGTGGATGCTGGCAATTTGATCTCTGATTCCTCTGCCTTTTATAAATCCAGCTTGAACATCTGGAAGTTCTTGGTTCTCGTAGTTTTGAAGCCTGTCTTGGAGAATTTTGAGCATTACCTTGCAAGCATGTGAAATGAGCACAATTATCTGATAGGCTGAACATTCTTTGGCATTGCCCTTCTTTGGGATTGGAATGAAAATTGATCTTTTCCAGTCCTGTGGCTACTGCTGAGTTTTCCAAATCTGCTGACATATTGAGTGCAGCACTTTCACAGCATCATCTTTGAGGATTTTAAATAGCTCAGCAGGAATTCTGTCACCTCCACTAGCTTTGTTGGTAGTAATGCTTCATAAGAAACGTAAAAAACGTTACTTGACTTCACACTCCACTCCAGGATGTCTGGTTCTAGGTGGGTGACTACATCATCGTGGTTATCCAGGTCAGTAAGATCTTTTTGGTATAGTTCTAATGTGTATTCTTGCCACAGATATCAAGGGAACATTTCATGCAAGGATGGGCATGATAAAGGACAGAAATGGTAAGGACCTAGCAGAGGCAGAAGGGATTTAAAAGAGGTGGCCAAGAATACATAGAAGAATAGAAAAGCTTAGGGAGACACAAAATGCACGCACATGCGTGTGCCTTAATCATCTGCCTCTGTCTACAAGTCTGACAGTGTTGTGAGCCATTGTATCCAGATCTCTGATTTCACAGCTTGCCATATGGTTTCAGATAAGCCTCCTTCATACTCCATAGTACAGTGGGCAAATCTTCCAAGACTAGCTTCCACAAACAAAGGTCAGGTCAGATCTTTTTCATGATGAAATACCATATTTATTGTCGTTTTCATGCATTTCTTCATCATATAACATGTGCCGGCTACAAACTGGCACCTGCCATGCACCTCTGGAAGGGTTAAATAATGTGCTGCTGCAGCTGATGATTTTTATCACCCCCTGCAAGGAATTCAAGGTGGAGAGCAGAAATGAGGCACTCTGTGCTCTGGGAAAACTGGCAGAACAGGTCTTCAGATATATATTTTTAGAAGCCCAATTCTTATATCTCCTCATTCTAGAAAAACACTAAACTCCTTGGTTACATCTGCTCCTTGTGACTAGCAGTGAGCTTCTTGAAAGTAGCAGAAACTTTCTGCAAAAAATATATGCTTGATTGCATGTGGTTGCCCTCATCAAAATCACATATATACTGACTTTTCCCTCTACCTCTTGGAGAAACTTAGAGCTATCTGAAATGCTGTGTCCCGGGCTATTGTCCTCATTTTGCCCCAAATAAAATTTAACTTGCAGCTTTTATGTTGTATATTTTAAGTCAATACATACATGTATAAAAGTGTGCTACCATTTTTATTAGGTTCTGATTTTTTTCTCCTTTTTGAATGTCTCCTTTTTCTCCTTGTTGACCATTAAGAAGTTTTTGAGTATTGCATTCGAATCCCATTTTTCTCATTAGCCCCATGGTTTTTTATTGTACAGACTTGCATAGTGCAGTGATTTCTAGTAATAAGCATGTCATATGATAGTGAAACTAATTATACATATATCAAAATGTTAATAGTGTCTCTGGGTAGCAATTTATTTGTTGCTTATCTATAGTGTCTGTTTATTTCTCTGAGGACAGTCATGTGTCAATAAGCTAATTACATCTACATACCCTACTCCAGTACTCTTGCCTGGAAAATCCCATGGATGGAGGAGCCTAGTAGGCTACAGACCACGGGGTCGCTAAGAGTCGGACACGACTGAGCGACTTCACTTTGACTTTTCACTTTCGTGCACTGGAGAAGGAAATGGCAACCCGCTCCAGTATTCCTGCCTAGAGAATCCCAGGGACGGGGGAGCCCAGTGGGCTGCCGTCTATGGGGTCACACAGAGTCGGACACGACTGAAGCGACTTAGCAACAGCAGCAAACATTTTCGAAAGATGAGGTGGGAGTCAAAGGATGACCATAGCCTATTGTAGGTGAAGGACTGATTCGGAAAGCTTCACTTACTTGTTGGTGATGCAGTTAAGTGCCTTTTAGCCTACCTAAGTGACACAAACAACCCATGCTCCTCCTGGAAAACAGAGATAAGGTCTCTCAGCAACACCTTAACTGCTGCTTCAATCCAAATCCCCATTAGCACTAAGAAGAATACACATGTGACTAGTCAGCATGCCCTTAAATTGGTTTGCAAACATTCAGATGTGAACATGATACAGATGCAGGAATACATAGGCAGTCACCAGTAAGATATATTTGGTGCTTATGGGTTTTGAGGTTAGTCTTAACTACCTGAGATCAGAACACCTTGTCTCTCCGGAAATGTGACACTGTCGGGAGACTACAAACCTGAGCCCAATGTGAATTTCCAAAGGGAGAGAAAAACAGGTATAATATTTTCCTCATGTGATTTGCATCCTGAATTTCCACCCACTTTTTCAGAACGAACTTTCACTTGCCATCACTTTGTTCCTTCTCTCCAAGGAGGTATCATGTGGGTTTTTTGTTTGTTTCTCTTTTTTAGTGATAAATTACTCCACCTGCAGCTAAACTCCACTGTTTATCTGTGATCTGGGCAGGAGCCGTTCCTCCTCTGCCCCTCCCGAGCGTGGGCGGCCTCTGGGTCAGCGCCCTCCGAACTCTGAACTCGTTCCTGATTGATCCTTGTACTTTTCTGCCTCGTCACACACCGTCTGCACAGACTCTGCTGTTGGCTCTGCTCTGTGGGGCTTTGTTCCTCCCGGGTCTCTCTCTGACAGAGGGCTTGATCCGTGCAGCACAGCTCGTTCTGTGTTCAGCCTCTGGCTTCAACCACTGAAGCACAAATACTCTCCAGCTGGGAGTCAGACAAGGGCAGAGATGAAGAACCCAGAAGCCCAACAGGATGTTTCGGTTTCCCAGGGGATTCGCATGATGTTTTATGTGATGAAGCCCAGTGAAACGTCATTCCAAACCCTGGAAGAGGTGCCTGATTATGTACGGAAGGTGAGGCTCTCTGGGAAGAGGCTGCTCTTGCTTTTCTCTTAATAACAAGTAACTTAAACACAGTGTGGGGTTTCATTCATGTCCATTCTTCAAATAATTCTAATAAAAAGTTTCAAAACAAAGCATGAGGGAAAAGTGGAATTTCCACTTGAACTGATTTTCTGTACAATATCCATAACCATCTCTTCCTATTAAATTTCTCTTCCCTGAAATGTCACTCCAGGATCTGATAAAACTAAAAAAGTTCTCCTGGACACAGTGGCATTACAAATTTAGCTGTTAGAAGCTCAGTATCCAATGGTTATGTGGTATCAGTAAACTTTGTAACAATTTTGTTTCTAAAGGAAAACTTGTCTACCACCTCCCAGGAAATGATTTCCTGTTTTGTTTTGTCCTTGTTGTTGTTGTTTTAAGCAGGGTGGTTCTGCAGAATGGATACACAGCTGAGAGATCAACTCTGATTTCCTAAGTTTGAATTTAAACCAAGTTTTCTTTGAAACTCTTAAGTGTTCAGAGGCACTTTTCACTTCTGGTTCCTGGCTATGATTGAAAGTGGAAATATCCAGAATTAGAACTTGAATACTCAAGTTCCCCACCCTGTCAGAGTTGTTCCTAAAACACTTACTAGTTCAGACCAAAAATAGAAAAGAAAATGACATCAGAAAATATGTTCTTAGGCTTTGGGTTTAGAAAATTTCAGTACTCATGATCAACTTTCAAATGAGAGAATCCCATAATTTTTTCAGGATTTTATATTACCCCTTTCTGATTTTTTAAGGAAAGAATGTGGTACCCACATCTTTATAAATCATTATTATTTTGTATTGTGACATCAAACCTAGCCTAATATTTGTCATCAATTACAGATGATGTTTTTTTTCCTATAAGAGAAAACTGAATGAATAGAACTTGAATGATGTCTAAAATGTTTAAAATGATCTCATTCTCTGAACTACTCAGAAGCAAAATTTTTTGTTCCTACAGTTTCAATTTTTTTCAAAATTTTATTAGAGTATAATTGATCTATAGTGTTGATTAGTTTCTGCTGTACCACAAAGTGTATCAGTTATACATACATATATCCATTCTTTTAAAGATTGTTTTCCCATATAGGTCTTACACAGTACTGAGTGCCCCGTATGCTATACAGTAGGTTCTTATTAGCTGTATATTTTTTATATAAGTAGTGTGTATTCCTACAATTTCAATTCTGTGATTCCTGTCATTCTAATATGAAAAAAAATCATGTGCATCTTTAAGGAAAGTGATTTAGAGTGGACCTTATCTTTGTAGTGTATTGATAGATTTCTGATTATTGCACTTATTTTAAAAAGTGTTTTTTAGACCTTGAAGCCTGTCCTGCCTAATCTTTATTTTCTTGGCTGAATTATTGTGGTTACATCTATGGTTGTATTTCGTTCTTTTTAAAATATATTTATTTATTTTGGCTGTGCTGGGTTTTCACTGTTGCATGGGCTTTTCTCTTGCTGCAAGTAGGGACTGCTCTCTAGTTGTGGTGTGAGGGCTTCCTCTTGCCGTGACTTCTTTCTCTGGGGAGTACAGGTTACAGGGCGCATGGGCTTCAGTAGTTGCGGCAACTGGGCTCAGTAGTTGCCGCTCCTGGGCTCTTGAACACAGGCCCAATAGTTGTGGCACATAGGCTTAGTTGCTCTGCAGCATGCAGAAACTGCCTGGACCAGGGATTGAACCCATGTCTCCCACACTGGCAGACGGATTCTCCGCCACTGAGCCGCCAGGGAAGCCTCCATGGTTATATTTTGTGTCCAAATCGGATGATAGAATTGGAGCACCTTGTTAGTGTGTGTCTGAAATAAACAGATTTCTTTGCCTGTTGGGAGGAAATAATCGAGGATAGGTTCATACCTGTTCTGCTATGAACTGTCATTCTGGGTCTCCTACTTCGGGAATGACTAATCAGGAAACTTGGAAGAATTTCATACCAAGCACAGTATCATCTCTCTTCTGTAATTTCCTTTCCAGGCAACTCCATTGTTCATTTCCTTGATGCTGCTTGAGCTGGTTGTTGGCTGGATTCGCAAAGGGAAGCCACCAGGTGGTTTGGATGATGCCTTAGCATCTTTGTCTGCTGGCATTATGTCTCGGCTTCCGAGGTGAGTTAGCTGGTTAGCTGCGGTGAGTGAATGAACTTAAATTCTCCAGGTAACATGAAGAAAACCATTGTATGGGGAATTGGTCTGTTTTTACATACATCCCCAAAGAACTCAGTTATGGTCATTGTTTAAATGTTTGATGTTTTGTTCATCATGGATGTTTTACATCTGTTACTGAAAATACTGCTCTAAGTATTATTTATTGTGATTACTGAATTTATTGGTGCCTCCTTAAATTTTGTGCCCAAGGCAATTGCTTCACTTCTTTTAGCCTAGTCCCAGGCCTGAGTTTTGTCCTAGTTATCTACTGGGAAATTAATTTTGCCTCAGGCAAATTCACCTGCAGCAGCAATCTCCCTAATCAATGTCACACAAAGCTCTAGATTACTACCGTGGTCTCCTAAGTGGTATCTCTGTCTCTAGTCCTATTTCCCACTCCAGTGTTCTTGCCTGGAGAATCCCAGGGACGGAGGACCCTGGTGGGCTGCCGTCTATGGGGTCGCACAGAGTCGGATACGACTGAGCGACTTAGCAGCAGCAGCAGCAGCAGTCCTATTTCATTTGCAGCCAAATGTTTCCATAACGTGAATCTGGTGGAAACTCCCGCATAGGTTCCTTATGGTGTGAGGATAATTTCTTCCCTAATCTATGGAGGCCTTTGTCTATCCAGCCTGCCTTCTTGTCCTTTGATTCTTCTTCCCCCATTGCAGTAGCCATTTGCTCCATATTTGCCATCACCCAGATGTCTCATGTGGTCGTCCAAGTGGCCAGCTCCCATTCATTTCTTCAGTCTAAATATAGACTTCTCATGAAGAGTCATACTCTTCAGCAAGTCTTGTCTGTTTTCCAACCCTCCTTTAGGCATCACTTCACTATGGACTGAAATCACTGTGGAGTATTGTGCCTACACCATAATAGAATTGTCACATGGTATTAAGCTCACCTGTTTGCCCTACCCCGCCCCCCCCCCCTGCCCCCACCGCTGGCCCTTCCTGCTAGGTTGCATGTAACTGGGGAAAAAGAGGTGTTCTTCATGGTTTTAACTCCTATGCCTATAATGATGTACAAAATAATCGTGTGTGTGTGTTTTAGTGGAGTATGGTTTACATTGCTAGTTAATTTCTGCTGTACAATGAAGTGAATCAGTTATGTGAATCACCTATGTGAACAGCAACAGATAGCTCCTTGCTCTTGAGCCTCCCTCACCCCCATCCCACTGCTCTAGGTCGTCACAGAGCACAAAGCTGAGCCCCCTGTGCTATTCAGTAGGCTCCTATTGGCTATCTATTTTGTGGATGTTACTGTATATATGTCGATCCTAATCTCCCAGTTCATCCCACCCTCCCCCTCCCTTCCATGTATACATGTCCATTCCCTATGTCTGTGTCTCTATGACTGTGCCCTGGAACTAGGTTTCTCTGTTCCATTTTTCTAGATTCCATTCATGTGTTAATATATGGTATTTGTTTTTCTCTTTCTGACTTACTTCACTCTGTATGATAGACTCTAGGTATAGGAATGAAATTGGATCATTTGTAGAGATACGGCAGAATGTGTTTTAAATCTCACATGCTCACAGTGCTATGTTGCTGGTGAAGTCTGAGGATGAAGGGACTAAACAGTGCGTACTGGAGTGGCTTGGCATTTGCTCACCCTCCAGGAGGCCTTCCCAACCCAGGGACTGAACCCAGGTCTCTTGCGTGTGCTGCGTTAGTGTGCTCACGCAGTTGTGTCTGCCTCTTGGAACCCTCGCGGGCTGTAACCCACCAGTCTTCTCTGTTCATGGAATTCTCCCAGCAAGGACACGGGGGTTGCCATTTCCTCTTCCAGGGGATCTTCCTGGCCCAGGGATTGAACCCTTGTCTCCTGCGTCTCCTGCATTGGCAGGCAGATTCTTTACCACTGCACCACCTGGGGACCCCAAAATAATGAAAGCTCTACTACTTTTTAGAAAGAATAAATTATAATGTGTTTAGAGGAGGTACCAGTGAAAGGAGGGCTCTTCAGTGTATAAGAGTTTTCCCAAGAGGAGAGAGTGAGGGAAGATTCCCTCAGAAGTCTGTGCCTTGTATTACTGGTGAATGTTCTCATTTCTGCTTCCCACCCATTGCTGCTTTTACTGTTTTAAGAGCTTCACTTCTGACCAGTGCTCACTGCTTTGGAATGTTTGCATGAACCGCCCAGTGGGAAACCAAGGTGGATTTTTTAAAAATAAAATAAGAACTTAAAGATAGCTGAGAAAAGGTAAAATCATTTCCTATAATTGCATAAAATTGTAAATAGAAAGTAAACCTAAAGGCAAAATTTATTTCATAAATATTACTATGAAAAAGATAGGTTAATAGTTATAAAATAATAGTAATGATAATCAGAATAGTGATTCTCTGAAAAATTACTCATATGGTTGCATACTGCTGTCAGAATCAGAGAATAATATCTCAAATTATTTTCAATTTCCAGAATACTCTAATTGGGAATTTGCAATTATACATAATTTCCTTTATTTCATGCCTCCCTTAAACAGAAGTGAACAAAAACTATATTCAGCATACTCAAGGGACAAGTATATTTGACTATTGAAAAATACTCGGTTATGATACTTTATTCTGAGAAACTTGAGTGTATAGTTTTATGGAAATGGAACAATTGATGAATTGTCAAAATAACCTGATAACTGAGAAGTGCCCTGCAGGAACGATTATGCATCACATATTTTGTTGAGCTGGAATGAATTTATAAAGAACTCAGGGAGACATCAAATCGGATGAATGCTTCATTATTTCTTTAACTGTTTTAAGTTTGACTTTGGTCACAAGGGGGATTAGGTTGTTCTCTTATTATATTGTAACAACTAGAAATGTAAATTGTATCCTCAGTACTCTATTTCTCTTCAACACTGTGATTAAAAGAAAAGGTACAGAATTCTAACAAGATACACAAGGAGTAATATTTCTGCTAAAAAAGAAACCCCCAAATATAAGGGAAATGGGGAGAGAGAAAGAGAAAATAAAACAAACCAGTCCTTCAGGGATAAGCCTGCAGGTTTTTTTTTTCTTCAGGTCCCACTACTCATAACACTCCTTAAGCTAGCACAGGCTGTGAACTCTGGTGCCTTTTGAAAGAAAGGGAAAAGGTTGTGAACTTGAATTTGGGGCCTATTTTTTATAGTTGTATTTTGAATGAGAACAGCACCTTACTTCTCTTTTTGTTCGCAGTTTTAAATTATGAAATGTGCATAACTTGGTACATTTTACAAATAATTTTATCTTTCACAGGCTTTTGTCTGAAAGATCTCAGCAAAGCAGATTATCTGGAAATGAAATTTCCCAATGTTTTCATTTATTGTGTTGCTATCACAAAAATTCCCAGACATAAGCAGAGAAGGAAAGCTGATCCTTAGGATCCACTCTTTGCAATCCTCTTTCAGCACAAGATGAGAAGGGGGATTTGACCGAAACTCTTAGAACAATATTTCAGTTGAAACCACAGCATCAAGGGGGATCCTTGTACAGATCGTTAACAGCTGAAGGGTAGATTATCACGACATTGATCATACCCTCTCCGAGGGACTAATTTCATTTTCTACACCAGCAACAGGGGCTTGCCATGTCCTTAAAATACATAATTGCAAGAAAAATGGTAGTATACTATTTGTTAATCCCTTTGTGAGGAATTATAGTTTGGATAGTAATTCCAAATAGGCATGTGGCCTCTGACAAAAATAGTTGGGGAAATCAAAGTGAAACCCTGAACATATTTTTCCACTTTGCCATTCATGTAATGGAAATGCTGTGTGCAGACTTTGAGGAAAAACAATGTTTATTTGAGGATCTCAGTTTCATTATAACATAAAAGTCAAAGTAGCTTGAAGATCAGTAGCATACTTACCATATTGATGGAAAAGATCTATGTGTATCTTTCAAATCTTTATGTAAGGAAAATTATTCAACAGAGACAAGATTGTACCTTGTTTACAAGCCTGTCAGACAGCCCACAATGTGTAATAAATGTCCATCTGTCCTAAGAACCAGATTCTGGGCAGGCTTGCATCTGTTTTCCTCTTCTAGAATCCAGTAGGCAGACTTCTTAGTAAGAATCTAGTCCTGTAGTTATAGACAAGCATGCGTATTTATCGTAGTTAAATGCAGTGTATCATCTGCCGATAACATGCCTTTCTGTTGGTTAACTGCATATATGACTATACAAAATGAAATGAAATATTGACTAAATCCATTTTTTTTTGATCTAGCTAAAACTTGTGAAACATCCTGCTACTGACTGAAATGCTAACGAGTGAAAAATAATCACATCTTTTTTTTTTTGTTTTTCTTGCTTGTTGAAGCAGAACTCAATTTCCAATCCTTCATTAGAAAACTGGGACTTCAATTCGTTACTTCCTTCCAGTGTTTCTGCTTCCATAAATTGCATCCTCCCCAGAGAAATGTTATTCCTGATATAAATACCTATAGTATGTTTGTTTTTAATGGGTTCATTTATTCTGTTGAAACAGCAGATTATAAATCAAATTGCAATAGTTGGAGGTATAATTTAAGCAGGTAAATTTTCAAAGGAGTTGGGGACACTCCACTTTTAATACGTATGAGTCATTGCCAGTTTTTACCGTGGAACCATGTCTGCGATGTTGCACCAGATGTATCTACAGTTTCATTGGCTGTGGCTGCCATGTCATTTTCCATTCCTGACTGGAAAGTTTCAATTCATCAAAAAAATTAATAAATAAAAAGCAAAACTTAAAAGGAAGTTAAACTTCTTTGAGATTCTTTGACTCCTTCAGGTAGGACTAGAGAATAAAGGAAAATTGTGTACTGCATTTTTATACTAGACTTTAGTAGCAGAGTTGATACTGTTTTTGGCAACATCGAACTTCTAACAAATGAGTGAGTGTCTGCCATTTGGGGTGATGAGATTTAGTAAATATTTATTCATTGTCCTAAATAAGAGATATATTCATTTATGTAATATTAATAATGGTATTTTATTGTGAATATTAATATAGTCATATTAACTGAGAAAATTATGAAAAGAACATCCCTGGCAAACAAAATACATTTTAAAAACCTGCTGCTATGTTAGTTATTTTTGCTAGAGAGAATGCCTCATGTCCTCTTAACTTTTACCTTAGAAACCTCATCAGTAGACTTTATTTTTCTTAATGGTGTAACTTCAGAGATTGCTCTTACACTGTCCTTCCTGAATGAATGAAGCTTCCTTGTGCTTATTAAGTCTGTGTTTGTGTGCTTATTCAGTAGAGTTATTGAATTACTTGAAGTAATTTACTTCTTGCAAAGTACGAAATGTAGCATATTTAGTTCTTTCAAATCCACCGCATTGTGTTTACAGAAGTCTCTGGTTGTGTGGTTGTTTTAAAAAGAAATTAAGTTAAATGATTGATTTGTAAATGTCATTTCACAGTAGGAAATAGCAGTACAAATGTTGTCTGCCTGCAGAAGGTAGAGCTTGTTGTTGTATATTTTGTTATTACTAAGCCAAAATCAGTATTCCACTAGATGGAGCAAAAGTGGCAGTAGCTTTACGGACAGTGCAAGTTCCTGGGCCAGGTATTAGAGATTTTGAAGTAAATAATTTAATTTCTTGGAAAAATCAATATAAATACATCTATATTTCACATATTTATTTATTTATTTATAACTTCCTGAAACTTGTAAGGTCATTTTGAGTGATCTCATTTAAATATTGGTTTATTTTCTAGTCTATGACAAGATTGTTAGAAATAAAGATGCTTGATTTTTTTTTTTTCAGTTTTGTATGATCTGGCTAAATTAAACAGTACACATTGCCCTAATGATAATTATGAAATAGTACAAGTTGGCAGATGTCTGTGAACACTGGGTGCATAATTCTACTGACTCTGAAAGTTGCTTTGAAATGTTTACAGTTTGCAGTGAGAGCATTACATCAAATATCAGTTGCTTGATTAATGATTAGAGCATGCAAGTATTTGAGAGCTAGATAATTTTAGGATCCGTTCAGTCTAATGCTCTCATATCTGAAATTAGATAGTGAGAAGATAAACAATCTCTCCAGTGTTACCTTTCTCTACCTTTGATGATGGGAATGTTCAAACTGAGATGATTTTGATAAAAAATTAGCTTTGTAACTCTCAATCCCCAAATGATATTTATTCTCACTTACTGATTATTGGAAAATCTCAACATAATAAATTGTATTTTTAACCAGAAACTATAAAACTCCTAGAGGAGAACATAGGCAAAACACTCTCAGACATAAATCACAGCAGGATCCTCTATGATCCACCTCCCAGAATTCTGGAAATAAAAGCAAAAATAAACAAATGGGATCTAATTAAAATTAAAAGCTTCTGCACAACAAAGGAAAATATAAGCAAGGTGAAAAGACAGCCTTCTGAATGGGAGAAAATAATAGCAAATGAAGCAACTGACAAACAACTAATCTCAAAAATATACAAGCAACTTATGTAGCTCAATTCCAGAAAAATAAACGACCCAATCAAAAAATGGGCCAAAGAACTAAATAGACATTTCTCCAAAGAAGACATACGGATGGCTAACAAACACATGAAAAGATGCTCAACATCACTCATTATTAGAGAAATGCAAATCAAAACCACAATGAGGTACCACTTCACAACAGTCAGAATGGCTGCGATCCAAAAGTCTGCAAGCAATAAATGCTGGAGAGGGTGTGGAGAAAAGGGAACCCTCCTACACTGTTGGTGGGAATGCAAACTAGTACAGCCACTTTGGAGAACAGTGTGGAGATTCCTTAAAAAATTGCAAATAGAACTACCTTATGACCCAGCAATCCCACTGCTGGGCATACACACCGAGGAAACCAGAATTGAAAGAGACACATGTACCCCAATGTTCATCGCAGCACTGTTTATAATAGCCAGGACATGGAAACAACCTAGATGTCCATCAGCAGATGAATGGATAAGAAAGTGGTGGTACATACACAATGGAGTATTACTCAGCCGTTAAAAAGAATACATTTGAATCAGTTCTGATGAGATGGATGAAACTGGAGCCGATTATACAGAGTGAAGTAAGCCAGAAAGAAAAACACCAATACAGTATACTAACACATATATATGGAATTTAGAAAGATGGCAATGACGACCCTGTATGCAAGACAGCAAAAAAGACACATGTGTATAAGGGACTTTTGGACTCTTTGGGAGAGGGAGAGGGTGGGATGATTTGGGAGAATGGCATTCTAACATGTATACTATCATGTAAGAATCGAATTGCCAGTCTATGTCTGACGCAGGATACAGCATGCTTGGGGCTGGTGCATGGGGATGACCCAGAGAGATGTTATGGGGAGGGAGGTGGGAGGGGGGTTCATGTTTGGGAACGCATGTAAGAATTAAAGATTTTAAAATTAAAAAAAATAAAATAAAAGTTCATGATGAAGCATAAAAAAAAAATTGTATTTTAAAAAATCCAGCATCAGTACTGGAACAGTACTTTGATATCTTAACAGATTTTATAGTCACTAAACTTTGACAGGATAGAGATTTTTATTGAGGTACAGTTGATTTATAATATGTTAACTATTGCTGCACAGCAAGGTAATTCAGTAGTATATCTATCTATATCTATCTATATATATATAATTCTTTTTTAAATATTCTCTTCCATTATAGTTTATCATAGGATATTGTATATAGTTCTGTGTGCTATATAGTAGGACCTTGTTGTCATCCATTCTGTATATAAAAGCTTGGGATTCCCTGGTGGCTCATGGTAAAGAATCTGCCTGCCAATGCAGGAGATGTAGGTTTGATCCCTGGTCCAGGAAGATTCCCTGACGAAGGAAGTGTCAACCCACTCCAGTATTTTTGCCTGGGAAATCTCATGGACAGAGAACCTAGTGAGCCACAGTCCATGTGGTCGCAAAGAGTTGGACACGACTTAGTGATTAAACAACAACAATATAAAAGCTTCTCTCTGCTAACCCCAACCTTCCACTCCATTTCTCTCCCAACCCCCTACCCCTTGGCAACCACCAGTCTGACTGGACAAATTTCTAATGTGAACAGAAAATGTTAAGTAAAACACATTAAAAATTAGCTGTCTTTCATTTGCCAGCAGATATGCCTCAGGCCTAAGAGAAATAGCTATTTGGGAAGAATTTATAAAAAAATATAGGACAATGGGAGGGGAGCCTCTAGGGATACAGGCTGTTGATGAATGGACTAGTGCCTCCTATTTAGATCATGTTCTTGCTCTTGCACTCAAACGTCATGAGAAAGGGATCTAGCATTTGGTTATTCCAAGCCCCTGTGCCACCTCATTTCCATCTCTGTATGATAAAGTAAGCTCACTACATATGCAAATTGCATGTCTCTTCCCTCAGAATAGGGGTTAGAATTGTTTGAATTTCAGCGTGCACAGTCATAAGCAGGGGAGAATGGTGGAATTGGGAAGAGAAAGAGGAAAAGGTTTAGCTTTACAATTCTGGGTCTGGTGGGAATATTTTTGAAAATGTAGGTGCTATTTCCTGCAATCAAGAGCTTTGCAGAGCTTGATAATCATTTCCCAGCTGTATCCCTTGCTGAACTGAAAGTTTTGGGCACTCCATGGCCGTTTTTTCCCATTTATGATGGAAGAGGATCATATCCATCTTGCTGATAGAGAGCTGGGGATTTAATTCCCACAGCTTCTCCTCTCTTCCTCTTCACCTTGAAAAAGTTTAGCTTTGTGCTAAGGTGTGAAAAAAAAGAAAAAGTCTTGACTGTAGTATGTCAGGCATATTTCAGCTCGATTTGTGTCAACCCTAATAAGTAAGTTGACAGAATAATAAATTGAGTGCCTGCTCAAGACCTGGCACCTGTACAGGAAATAAAGAAACATTTCAATTGCAGGCAGGTTCTTTTTGTTTTACAAATGGAAGTTTTCCAGGGATCCCCCATTTCTTTTATTGGAATCTTGATATCTGAAAGCCTATTTTAACTGTCACTGGAAAACTTGACAAGAAAGAGCAACTTTGAAAAGAGATACTGAGCTGGTGGGACACTGATGAGGCAGGTGAATGTATTCGCCCTCTTCACTGATGTGTCTTCCCTGTTTTGTGCTGTGCCTGACACCCAGTAGATTCCTAATGCAAATTCACTGAAAGATTGAATGAATCCATGAGTTGACCTGCTTTGACACTAGGTACTAAAACAAATGTCAAAAGACTGCAGATTATTTCAACTTTCTGTTGCATTTTCTAAGTCTTAATTTTTTTTTCTTTCTGGATCAGTCTTTTGCATTTAGGGTTATCAACTGGGACAGTTTTGCTCCCAGGAGACATTTGGACAGTTTTTGTCACAACAGAAGTAGAGGGCTGTGTTGCTGGTATCCAGTCAGTAGAGGCTGGAGGATGGTGCTGACCCTCCTACAATGCACAGGACCGACCCCCACAACAAAGAATTATCTGGCCCCAAAGGCAACAGTGTCAAACTTTAGAATCTCTCAGAAAACTTAAGTTAGACCCTTTAAAATTCATATTATTCACCATTTTTTACCTAGAATTTGAGTTTTATTTGGTCAGTCCTCTTCCACTGAGTCCTAGGGAACAATGTTAAGTTTTGTAGTTTGGGTAATTGTTTTCACAAGACAGACCCCTACAACTGAAAATTATCTTGTCCGAATGTCAGTAATGAATGACATTGTTCAGAAGTCATAGTCTAGATATGAGTTACCAACCAAGCTAACTTACTTTACAATAAAATTTGTTCTCCCCATCTCCCACCATGATCATTGTTCAGACGGTAAAGAATCTGCCTGCAATGGAGGAGACTGTGGGTTCAATCCCTGGGTTGGGAAGATCCCCTGGAGAATGGAATGGTGGCCCACCCCAGTATTCTTGCCTGCAGAATTTCATGGACAGAGGAGCCTGGGGGGCTACAGTCCATGGGGTCACAAAGAGTTGGACACAATGAGTGACTAACACTTTCATCCTGATCAATAACCTGGATGGCAAACTGGAAGACACATTTCAAATTTCAAGTTCATGAATTCCTCCGAGTTCCAGAACAGGGTGAGAGCCCCTGGCCCATTGTCTGCCCTGTCCCATGAGGGACCTCACATACCTATGTGTGAACACCCAGATTGGTCATCCCATCTCTGTCTACATGTCCAAAAAAGCCACTTTAATCTACCTTGTCATGTTGAAGACTTTTCCACAGCCACAGGTGGGCCCTCTGGAGGTCTGGACCAGGAAAGAGACTCATGCAGGTCCTGGAAGCAGGTTGAAGGCCGCCTGACAGGAAGGTTCTAGAGTGTCCAGGGCTTGGACTGAGTTGTGACAGGAGTGCTGGGTAGGCGGCCCACTTGGGTCAGGGACTCACGTTTAAGGACAAAATGGTTCTTTCCAATCAAATAATTGTTGGAGGAGGTCATGGAGAGGACGTGACGCCGGTTGACCTATAAGCTGAACCTTTCTTACCCTTCCCCTCTCTTCTGCACTCTCCCCTGTCTGTGGAATGTAAGTTCCACCCACAATCCCATGCTATTAGCAGCTGTTTCAGAGATGAATCCTTGAGAGAGTAAGGTGTTATAGAGACCATCTTGCCTGAATAAATGAATTAACCCAGTGAGGACCTTTCTGGAAGCTCTTAAGATTCTGGAGGGAGAGTATGGAGATTTATGTGTCCTATAGCCACCCAACAAACCAGCTCTAAGTTCCTTTGTTTATAAAAACTGCCACCTCCCAATCTAGAGTGTTCTGTCTCATTCTTTAGTCTCTTCTTACTCTCCCTGTATGCCACCAATTTATAAACTGAGAATAATCAAATTGAAAATGGAGTTTTAAGATCTGATGATACATAATCCTTCTTGAAAGTATAGGCGTTTGTCATTTCTATTGGTTATTTGTATTAGTGCCATTGGGAAGAGGCCTAGTGTTTTGTGTTACTGATTAAATAATAACTTGAAGAATTCAAAATAAGGGGCTATTTTAAAGTTCTTAGCGATAAGTCACAGTCAAAATCATATCATAATTAAAGTCAAAAGTAGATTAAAAGTAAATACCTGGGTTTCCAGCAAACCCAGTAACATGCTAATTCATAGAGGCTGATTGTATAAAGGGAAATATTAGTAAAAGAATCAATATAAAGAGAAAACTAAAGATCTGCTTCTTTGACTTTTATTTGAAATTAGTATATTTAAGAACTTCCTCAGTTCATCGTTTATAAATAAATCTTTATTCAGTAGTATCATTCATTTTACATATGAATGATAAATATAAATGAAAAAGTCAGTTCAATTTTATCTATAAAAGTGATAAAAGGAATGATTAGCTTGAGTCTGATCTTAAATTTGCTCACAGAAAACTTAAAAGGAAAAATACTCCTCTTTATAAAATCAAAGTATATTATGTATATTTTTGAAAGTTCTTGAAATAGAATTTGCAGATGCTTGACAGAATAGGTGGTAAGAGATACTTTATATGAGTTTTAAAAACAATTGTTTACTTCTAGGAAAAATATTATTTTATATTTTGAGATCTATAGTTTGTTACTACAAGGAATACTGGAGTGCCGTGAGGATCCAGTTTGAGATGCTATGAGGATCCAGTTTGAGATGCTAAGAAAAATATCTAAAAAGCTTGAAGCGTGTGTGTGTGTGTGTGTGTGTGTGTGTGTGTGTGTGTGAAAGGAAGGAGAGAGTAGAGAAGAAGAGAGGATGGAGTTAGGCAGCCGCAACTTAAACTTTATTGGATTAACACATGTTAAATTAGTAGGCATTTTTCAGTCCTCTTTAAAAACATGCTGTTTATAATTTTCTACTTTTTACATTTCCTTTAAAAAGGACCCTTCTTGTGTTATTAAGATTTAGAAATGACAATCACAGCAAATAGTCATAGTTTTGTCATATTTATGCTGTATGGGTTCTGTGAAAAGTATTTTTAAGAGACATTAAAAAAAAGTCCTGCTAAGTTCCATGAAATAGAGAAATAGTTGGCATCAGTGATGCCTGTGAAACAAAAGGAAACATGGTATGAATCACTTGGATACCAAGGGAACTGAGCCTCTTCAAAAGCATGATAGAACAGTAAGAAATGAAGAAGAGGGAAAGGATTTTATTTTTACATGTGAACAAATTCACTTTTGTATATAATCTAAGATGTTTTAGCACAAGTTAACCTCTAAAATATAGTATAATCATTACTGATAGATTTTATCTTTCCAGGTTGTTTTACAGGAGCATTGAGCTGACTAGTTATGTTTATATCTGGGAGAACTACAGAGTCATTAGTTTGCCTTGGGATTCTCCATGGACTTGGTATTTAACTTTCTTGGGAGTTGACTTTGGTTACTACTGGTTCCACCGTATGGCTCATGGTAAGTTCCAAACCAAGGCTTTATTGCTACTGAACTTAGGTTGAACAGTGTTTGCCACATAGCTGGTATTCAGTAAATATTTATTGAATGAATGACTAAATGAATAACTTAATTTACTTACAGTATCTAAAGATTAACTGAAAATTTGCTTTGTGTTTTAAATGGACACAATCTGAAGTCACTGTTGAAAAAATGTGAAATTACTAGAGGTACATATTTCACACTTCTTGTATCTGATATATTTTTGTTAAACCCTTGAGAAAGTCCTGGCTATTGCATCACTTCACATCCCAGTTACCTAGGGTCATTCAGAAGAGCTTTGTAACAGCATAGAATCCTAGCTAACGTGCTGTCGTGTAAGCTTGATTCAAGTTCTTGGCTGTGTTGCCGTGTTACAAATGAAAATGCAATCAGCTAAGGCACTAGCCATAATGCACTTGAGTGTGACCACAGCTTTGCACAATTTCTCATCTGGTATAAAACCTTCATATTGTACTGGTTCACTGAGTTTGCTTGTGCGGATTCTTGGCTGCACTTTCCAAAGAAATGTTTCGTTATGGAAAGGAAAATGGAGGAGCAAGGAGCTGTCTAAATCTCTATGGGAATAAGCTGGGGTAGAAGAATGATTGTAGACATAAGGTGAGCTAGTGGTCTGTAAGGAGGAAGGAGGCATGCAGAAGTATTCCTGCAAGGAAATGGAGCAAAGTGCTAATTTGGGGAAACTACAGAGGAACTGAACTTGGGATTTCAGTGGGTAGTTGGGTTGAGTGGGTGGGGAGGAAGGAAGGAAGAGGAAGAAACCTGGAATAATAATACAAAATAGACGGGGGATGGAAAGAAGAGCCCTGGAGATCAGAGTGAATAACTGAGCTATGTGTGTGGGAGTATGTGTGACTAAGTGTCCTTGCCAAGCAAGGATGAAGGAAATAGGAGTAGCACAGACAGCATCAGGCTAAAGGCAGCTAAACTTTAACCACAGCGTTATTTTGTTAAGCACTTTAAATGTGACATTTTTAATGACACTGTAAAGAGTGTTAATTCAGTAAAACAATTTGGAGTGAACAGATAAACCAGAAAAAGTTGTTTGTTTTGTGTGTGATAACCTTTGCCTTTGAAAATAATAGATCATCTCCTGACATCATTTCCTTGTATATAAATGAAAGAGGATACTCCCAAATTGAACATGATTAAGAATAAAATAGGGTCTACGCAGTTACACTTTGTATTTCATTTCAAAACAGTAGTTTTTTCCCTGAAGCAAACCCATTGGCAATTTCCCTCACTTTCTGTTGTAGCAAATGGGTAATGCAGAAAGCATTTACATTGTATTAGTTAATTTCAGGAACTTTCTAATATCACACTGTCCTGTACAGATGTGTTTGTTTGGAAAATCTGCAAATTCGCTTAATCTTTGAAACTCCATTATAACAGAAAACAAAGAACCAACAAAATACAACCAAATATGAAATGTTTAAAAATATGTTGATTGTAAGTGCTCTCAGGGAAAAACAATAAAATAAAATAATATGTTAAAATCATGGAATCCAAGTTGTTTAAAGTATGCTTCCCATTAGAAAAATTTGAATCAAATCCAGTAAAGGCAGCCATTAAAAAAATCTGAAACCTTCTGGAAAAACACTCACCACTTTCAGGCCATGAAGCTTAATCATAAGTTCAAAGACTTTTGACTTGTGATGGAAAGCTAGTTGGAAAAAAAAATAAACTATGTAGCTAAATGTGCCAAATTTCAATGTAACAATCAATTTTTAAATTTTATATGATAATGCAAAATATTAAAATGGGGTTTTAGAAATCTAAATCTGTAGACATACAGAGTGACAAGATAAAGCCAGTAATATCAAATTTTTTGAGTCTGTTGGATTACTGGGCAATTAATTGGTTAAATGTATTCAGCTGAAAAGTTGAACAGGTCTAAAGTCTTAATGTTGTCTTAAAATATTTTTTAAGACCCTCCTTTTTCTAGTTAATGTGTTACTTTCCTTTCACTGCAATAAAATGACATAATAAAAGTATACTCCACATTTGCTAAACGTTAAATGCTATGACTTTTGAAGAAACAGTTTACTATATATTTAAGATGTTGTTTTTGCATGCATTTAAGTCACTTCTTTAATAACCTACATTATTGCTAAGTGGTTGTTGTTGTTGCTGCTTTACTAGTTTGCTTTGCATACATGTAGAATTTTCTTACATTAAAGAGACAGTTTCCTTCCCTGGTAGCTCAGCTGGTAAAGAATCCACCTACAACGCAGGAGACCCTGATTTGATTCCTGGGACGGGAAGATCCTCTGGAGAAGGGATAGGCTGCCCACTCCAGTATTATTGGGCTCAGATAGTAAAGAATCCACCTGAAATACAGGAGACCCCAGTTCAGTTCCTGAGTTCAGAAGATCCTCTGAGGAGGGATAGGCTACCCATTCCAGTATTATTGGGTTTCCCAGGTGGCTCAGATGATAAAGAATCTGCCTGCAATGGGACAGACCTGGGTTTGATCCCTGGGTTGGGAAAAGCCCCTGGAGAAGGGAACAGGCTACCCACTGCAGTATTCTTTTTTTTTTTAACTTTTATTTTATTTTGCTTTGCAATACTGTATTGGTTTTGCCATACATTGACATGAATCAGCAGTGTTCTTGCCTATAGAATTGCATGGACCAGGGAGCCTGACAGGCTACAGTCCATGTGGTTACAAAGAATTGGACAATGAGTGAGTGACTTTCACTTTTTGTATTTGTAGAAAAGTTTAGAAAACCTTGAATTCCATCTCTGTCTCTATGAAAAATGGCAGAGGATTATTTGAGGCTGTATTTATTCTTTATATGTCATTCCCTTTTCCCCTGGAAAAAATGACAAAGAAATTGATAACTTATCAGTTTACACAGAAACAAGAGTAGCGCAATAATTATCCTACAGTGCTTTGACTACTTTAGAAAGACGGAATGATAACATTAAGTAGGTCTCAAAGTAATTTCTTGCATGCTTAGTGTCCATTTCAGAAAGCTGTATTATTTTTCTTTGTGCTTCCTATTAGTTGTATTAAACATGTAAGAAGAGAAAGAGTAAAGATTTATAAGGGAACTTTTAAAATGTAAATGATTATTTCTTGCGGGGCAGCCAGAATGAGCCTTCCAGGGTGATGGTAATAGATTTGTCTTGAGTTTGTTAATAGACTTGTAGTTATATGAGTGTATACACTTATAAAAATTTATCAGTTTGTACATTTAAAGTTTATGAACTTTATCTCTGGGCTTCCCTGATAGCTCAGTTGGTAAAGAATCTGCCTGCAATGCAGGAGACCGTTGTTCAATTCCTGGGTTGGGAAGATCCCCTGGAGAAGGGAAAGCTACACACTTCAGTATTCTGGCCTGGAGAATTCCATGGACTGTATAGACGATAGACTTGTAGTTTTATATGTGTGTATATACTTGTAAAAATGTGTTAATTTGTACATTTAAAGATGTACTTTATCTATACCACAATAAAATGTTCAGCTAGTAAATAATGCCACTAATGTACTTTCTGCTGAACAGTCAGAATGATACAATGAGTAACCAAATTTAAAAATAGGAATCAAGAAGTTATCTTTTGTGATGGTAAGCATAAACATATGACCTTACACAGATTTTACTGCATCAGTTTCCATATCTGAAGATGGTGCAAGTACCAGCTTGCCAGTCATTCATTGTATTGCCTCTCTTCCCCACATTCTTCTTTGCTATTTCTTGTCTTATCAGAGGTGAACCTGAGAGATGTTCCTCTTGCGAGTGACTTGTTGTTAGGTTCTGCCAATTCAAAGGTCAGATAGGACACAGCAAAGGCAGAACAAGAGGGAGGGACTTTGATTCCGTTTTCTAAAGTGCCGTTTTCTATCAGCCCTTAATGGATTAATATGTGGGGAACCTCGTAGTGTTCATCTCGTTGTTAAGATGTAGCCTTTAGCATCTGATGGATCCTCCGCCCTCTAGGTGGTCAGTGGACTGTGTGTACCCCACACCCCCTGGGGTCAACACACTCTCGCAATCTCTTTGTTCCCAGTAGAGTCCCTATGGGAGCACAACCTGTACAGAGATGCCGACTCTTAGACTTGGTGTTTATCATGGTAAAGGGCTCTTTGAAACTTATAAGTATTTGCCTCATTCACTCTCCTTGAGATCTATGGGTAATATTTGTGTTCTACAGATTCTACTTTTGTGCTACTGACCTATACCTTGTTTAACTCTTTCAGTTAACTACCTTTTTACTAGTTAATAATTCACTGTATTAACTTTACTTCTTACAATGATTGTATGCTTTTTGTTTCCTGATTGGACCCTGACTGATGCAGTGAGCCTTCCCACATATTAAATAGGGTTATAAATTAGAGTTCAGCTGGCTGTAACCTTTACTATTTCCTTCTGAGGCATTGATCATACATTTAGACTGTAACACTTGAGCCCAGTTCTGAAAGACAAGACATTGATATGTAAAATTGTTATAAAAAGAAACCTATACAGTTTCCTCAAATTCTAGTTCTTTTACTCAACAAGTAAGGTGCTTTTACTTTTACTCAACAAGTAAACTACTTAATTCATTTTCTATTTATGTATTCCTTTATCTAAATAAGGTGAGTGTTCACAGTTTTTGTGTAACTAAACTATTATTCCCGCAAGTTTATTATCACTCAGTGAGCATTTGTATATGATTAATTAAGCTTTTCATTCATAATTAAATTTTAAGGGGGTTAACTTGCCAAAGCCTTTGACTGTGTGGATCACAATAAACTGTGGAAAATTCTGAAATATGGGAATACCAGACCACCTGACCTGTCTCTTGAGAAACCTGTATGCAGGTCAGGAAGCAACAGTTAGAACTGGACATGGAACAACAGACTGGTTCCAAATAGGAAAAGGAGTGTGTCAAGGCTATATATTGTCGCCCTGCTTATTTAACTTCTGTGCAGAGTACATCATGAGAAACGCTGGGCTGGAAGAAGCACAGGCTGGAATCAAGATTGTCGGGAGACATATCAATAACCTCAGATATGCAGATGACACCACCCTTATGGCAGACAGTGAAGAAGAACTAAAAAGCCTCTTGATGAAAGTGAAAGAGGAGAGTGAAAAAGTTGGCTTACAGCTCAACATTCAGAAAATGAATATCATGGCATCTGGTCCCATCACTTCATGTGAAATAGATGGGGAAACAGTAGAAACAGTGTCAGACTTTATTTTGGGGGGCTCCAAAATCACTGCAGATGGTGACTGCAGCCATGAAATTAAAAGACGCTTACTCCTTGGAAGAAAAGTTAAGACCAACCTAGGTAGCATATTCAAAAGCAGAGACATTACTTTGCCAACAAAGGTCCATCTAGTCAAGGCTATGGTTTTTCCTGTGGTCATGTATGGATGCGAGAGTTGGACTGTGAAGAAAGCTGAGCGCCAAAAAATTGCTGCTTTTGAACTGTGATGTTGGAGAAGACTCTTGAGAGTCCGTTGGACTGCAAGGAGATCCAACCAGTCCATTCTGAAGGAGAGTAGCCCTGGGATTTCTTTGGAAGGAATGATGCTAAAGCTGAAGCTCCAGTACTTTGGCCACCTCATGCGAAGAGTTGACTCATTGGAAAAGACTCTGATGCTGGGAGGGATTGGGGGCGAGGAGGAGAAGGGGACGACAGAGGATGAGATGGCTGGATGGCATCACCGACTCGATGGACATGAGTTTGAGTGAACTCCAGGAGATGGTGATGGACAGGGAGGCCTGGCGTGCTGCAATTCATGGGGTTGCAAAGAGTCGGACATGACTGAGCGACTGAACTGAACTGAACTGAATTTTCATTATTGTTTAAACAAAGCATAAGCAGATATATTGAACAGAATTTTTTTTTTTTTGGTTGGGAGATAGTGCCAGAAATGTAGTCTATGTTGAAAAACCAGTTACTTAAGCATTCTTGTCTTTCTATCTTTTTTTTTAGCACCCAGTATTTTTGTAAGTCTTTGCCACATATTATGCCTCACTTAAAAAAATATGTGGCTATATTTTTATTGAATCACTGAGGTGAAGTCTACTCTTTATTTGCCTTGTTTATTGCTATTCTTCTTACTTTTTCCCCATGATTTCTCACCTACTCTCAGCTCTTGGAGGAGTCATCCTTCAGAGTATGTATAAAGGAAGCCTTGGAATTCCCATGACCGTGCCTATGACCTCCAATTTCTCATCATTACTTTCTGATAAGGAGCCTGACACCTATGCTAACCATTTCCTCTGAGCTTCCCTCATGTCTCAGGCAGTAAATAATCTGCCTGCAATGTGGAAGACCCAGGTTCAGTCCCTGGGTGGGGAAGATCCCCTGGAGAAAGGAATGGCAGCCCAGTCCAGTATTCTTGCCTGGAGAATTTCATGGACAGAGGAGCCTGGTGAGTTCCATGGGATCTCAAAGAGTCTGACATGACTGGACGACTAACACTTTCACATTTTCATTTCTAGGACAAGGGCTATCTTATGACTAATATTAAACATTTATCTGCAGGAGCACTGAAATATTATCGTTATTTCCCCACAGAGAGCACCATTTGAAGGATATTTCCCCTAGAAATAACTTACTTTTATCACTGACAGCTGCAGTCACCCTTAAAGCCACAGTCTAAATTTCCTTTGTTGTTTTTATATTCTGTACATAGATAATGTATGAAAAGCACCCTTGATCCAAAGAATCTAGCCATGATCAGAGGGTTAAAAGTAAAGATCCTTTCAAATAGAGAATTCATACACCTGCTAATAAAGGATAAAACTTTCAGAAATCTTAATTAGCCTATTTCTGAGCACCGGTAACTAAAATATAGATATATTTCTGGGAATAGTTGAAAGTATTTGAGGATGACTTTAGTAATATTTTACAGAATTATAAAGCTCTGAAATGAATATTCAGAATGAAACTGAAAGACAGAGATAAAGATTAATTTATCAGCATTTTCTGATGTGACTGACTCTATTTACAACAGAGAATATGCTGATTTTCTTTTTCTGCTGGGCCTAGTACTCTTGCCTGGTACATAGCAGAGCAATGGAATTTGAGTGAAGTTTAGGTGTGTAATTCTGTATGTGCAACTATGTACTATCCACATGACCTTGAGATTAACCTCTCTGAGATAGATTTTATTTCCTTCCTATATTCCCCAGACTGTATACTTCATACCCATGACTTATTGATTTGAAACTGTAAGTTTGTACCTCTTAGTCTCCCTCACCTATTTCTTTGGCACTGATTCTTAAATTTCCAAATCTCTGAATATGCTCATTAACCTTTCTCAAAGTACTCACATAAAAACCAAATGGAATCCTGTTAAAAATGCATATTCCTGAAATGATGATCTAGTAATCGTATCAGGATTAATAACTAAAATTCAATTATTATTGAAAGCCATTGGCAAAGCAACCAATGTAGTGTTAGAAACACATAGATTCTGGAGCCAAAATATTGGAAGATTCCATATTCTCCAGATATCAGTTCTTTCCAACTTGTCCCATAGATTCTATTCATCCCTAATCAAAATCTTGCAAATTATTTTGTGGATATTGACAAATTAATTCTAAAGTTTACGTGGAGAGGCAAAAAGACTCACACAGAATGTTGAAGAAGAAAACAATAGCCAACAAACATTGGAGGAGAAGAACAAACTTGGAAGATTGATGCCACCCAACTTCAAGACTTATGAAGCTATGAAGGTACAGTGGTCAAGACCATGTGGTATTGTCAAAAGACAGACAAATATAGATCCGTGGAACAGATTAGAGACCCTCAAATAGATCGGCATGATTGTGGTTGGCGAAACAGAGCAAAGGCAATTCAATTAAACTAAGAAGAGTCTTTTCAACAAATAGTGCTGAAACAACAGGACATTTACATGTAAGAAGTGAACCTAGACACAGACTTTACAATCCTTCACAAAAGTTAACCAGAGTCCGAAACATAAAACAAAACTATAAAACTCTTTGAAGATAACATGGGAGTAAGTGTATAAGTAAGATTTGGGGTATTGAGATAACCTTTTAGGTACAACATAAAAGGCATGATCCATTAAAACATTGATAAACTGGACTTCATTAAAATTAAAAACTTTTACTCTATGAGAGACAGTGTCAAGAGGATGAGAAGACAAACCAGATGGGAGAAAGTATTGGCAAAAGACACATCTGATAATAGACTATTATCCAAAATATACAAAAAGCTATTACAGACTCTGCGGAGCTGGGCTGCCTGGGTTCAGACTTTGGCTCTACAACTTACAGTGTGATACTGAGCAAGTTATACTTCCTCTTATTTATCCTTATTTGTAAGATGCAAATAACAATAGTGTAACCCACGTAAGATCGTTGTGTGGTATAAATGAATTACAGTTGAGAAACGCTAAGGGCAGAGACTGATACATAATAAGTAAAAAACTAAATATAAACTCATGTTGTCTGGTCTCTCTTTTTATGTTATATGTTATATATAATATCCTGAAAACTGTCATGTTTCCCTTAAATGACAGTTGTTAAAATATTTATCTTTTTCACAATGCATAGTGAAGCTTACTTATTGTTATTCAGAGTCATTTTTTCTTATTATATGGGATTAATAATAATACTTCATGAAGGCGCTTGTAAAGATGTGCTATGTATTTGTAGGGTATATGTACAAAATGTATAATATAACATACACTGTGTGTATGCATGCTAAGTTGCTTCAGTGGTGTCTAACTCTTTGCCACCCTATGGACTGTAGCCTGCCTGGCTCCTCTGTCCATGGGATTCTTCAGGCAAGGACACTGGAGTGGGTTGCCATGTCCTCCTCCAGGGGATCTTCCCAAACTAGGGATCAAACCCCAGTGTCTTAGGTCTCCTGAACTGGGAGGCAGATTCTTTACCAATAGCACCACCTGGGAAGCCCATAACACTAACGCTAGAGTATTCTATTTGTATCAAACAGGTCATGTGGATTTTGATTTATCAATGTTAAAAAATTGGCCTCTGTATTTAACAATATGAATATATTGCAAAAAGAACATTTCAGGCCTCACCCCTAGGTCAGATATATAGACAATAGGGAACGCTGCAAGACAGTGTTTTAGGCTTCCAGTGATAAAGATAGGATATTAACAATCTTTCCCTAAATGATGGGTGTCAACTATAATAATAAAATTAGTGTCTTTTTCTTTTAAAATTGCTTTTTTTCCCTCAAGTTAATATTAGGTAATTTGAAATTTTTTTGATAGATCAAACTTATCCATATTCCCTTTTACTTTAAACATCACTGTCTTTACCTTGCTCTTTTGGAAGAAACAAAATCTACTAGGATTTGTATTTACTATTTAGATTTTAAATTTGCTTTAGTTGCCTTCTAAGCTTAATTAAATTTTAATTGATTAAAAGATTTTTCCAGCTTAGAGACTGAAATCTCTTTTTCCAGGACCTAGAAAATGATTTGAAAAAAAAAAAAAATCTCTAAAACAGTCGTGTACTTTCTTCTCTTACACAAATAGGTAATTTGACTTTTTCCTCTTTCTTACAGTTTGATGGCTTGTATTTCTTAGGATGCTTTCTGAGATGTAATTTTGTGTTATAGGCATCTCAAAAGTATGTGTGTAAATTTTTTTCCTCTCCAAATTCACACTCATCTTGATAATGCAAAAAGAACCACAGTAGTAGGGTTTTGCAGTATGTAGCTTGTGCTGCATCAGTTTTTAAAACAAATGTTTAGTGCAGCCCTCCTGTGCCTTGGAGCTGTTTGAAGCATTGTGCCTTGGAGCTGTTTGAAGGGCACACGTCCTCTCATGTGAAGTGCTTATACCATGAGTTAAATAAACAGTACAGGCAAGCCCCAGAAAAATGTACCAGATGTACAGGTGGTAGTCAAATCAACAAAAAATGTATCTCATTTCATTGTATTAGATTTATTTTGCAGTGCTCTCTTTTTCATTACAAAATTTGAAATATAGTGGGAAAATAAGTCGTTATGCAGAATTTTAAAGCCTCCACCGTAATAATAATATTGCTTAGGAAATAAACTGACTTCAGAGTTAAAGAACAGAGTGAACTACAAATAAAGCATAAAATGTAGAAAATAAAGAAAATGAGTTTGAGTAGAAGATATTTAGTGCAGGCGGTTATGTATAAATCATGTTTATAAAGTATAAATCATGTTATAACAATAATTTATAGTTTTAAAATTTACTAAAAAGAAGCAATGAAAGCAATAATATAGGACAAAAACTGGATAATGGTATAGAGGCACCTGAAGTTATCATCATGTGCTCTCCGTGGACTGTTGCCTGCCAGGCTTCTCTGTCCATGGGATTTTTGAAGCATGGGTACTGGAGTGGGTTGGGATGCTCTCCTCCAGGGGATCTTCCTGACCTGGGGATTGAACTCGCATCTCCTGCTTCTCCTGCATTGGCAGGTGGATTCTTTATCATTGAGCCACCAGGGAAGCCCAAGTTATCATCATAGCTTATTTTTTTTACTAGATAAAGATCAGTGGGAAACTGGCATACGAACAGGGATAGATATGATTAGTAATGTCAAGAAAAGTTGACTAATATTTTATGGAAATGGAGATGGATATGACTGTTGCCTTGTAAAGAAATATGTGACCACAACATAATATGAACTGCTTGGAATGAGAATACATACTTCTTTAGATCTTAACTACCCATCATCTTTTTAGTGACTCTATAGGGATAGTTTGGCATATACACAGATCAATAACTTCAACAGGAAGAACTAAAAGATAACACTCTGAGTTGTTTTACCAAAAGTTTGTGAGTAAAGGATAAGCCCTGAACTTCACTAAAATTTAAATATAATTAGGATGTTCTGCAGGTGACAAGAAGTCTTCTTGCCATTTTCAAATGCTATGGGACTCCAGAGTCTGAATCTTCTGCACTTGAATTAGGTATAGTAAACAAAAATATCAGTGAATATATTGAATATATTAAGGCCAAGTAAGTATCAGAACATCTCATCCTGTTAGTTAGTTCAGTTGTTCAGTCGTGTCCGACTCTTTGCGACCCTGTGAATCGCAGCACGCCAGGCCTCCCTGTCCATCACCATCTCCCAGAGTTCACTCAAACCCATGTCCATCGAGGTATTGATGCCATCCAGCCATCTCATCCTCTGTTGTCCCCTTCTCCTCCTGCCCCCAGTCCCTCCCAGCATCAGGGGCTTTTCCAATGAGTCTACTCTTCGCACAAGGTGACTAGAGTATTGGAGTTTCAGCTTCAGCATCAGTCCTTCCAAAGAACACCCAGGGCTGATCTCCTTCAGGATGGACTGGTTGGATCTCCTTGCAGTCCAAGGGACTCTCAAGAGTCTTCTCCAACACCACAGTTCAAAAGCATCAATTCTTCGGCGCTCAGCTTTCTTCACAGTCCAACTCTCACATCCATACATGACCACTGGAAAAACCATAGCCTTGACTAGACGGACCTTTGTTGGCAAAGTAATGTCTCTGCTTTTCAATATGTTATCTACGTTGTTCATAACTTTTCTTCCAAGGAGTAAGCGTCTTTTTAAAATTTCATGGCTGCAGTCACCATCTGCAGTGATTTTGGAGCCCCCAAAAGCCTGTCACTTTCTGATATTATACTAATACTGTGTAAAATTTACTGAGTTCTTTTGCATTGTTTCCATTGCTTCATATCCATTTTCATATTTAATTAGAACAACTAGGTGATGAGTTCTATCATAGTACTTGTATGAGAGAGGAAACTAAAACCACTATTATTTAAGTAACTTGCCCAACTCTCAGTGTTGACGTGCCACAGCCTGGATATTTTGACTGAAATCATTGATCAGAGTCTCTTAGATTTGTCATTACTCTAAGCTCTTAATAAAATTATTTTTTAAATTTATTTTTAATTGAAGGATAACTGATTTTCAGTGTTATGTTGGTTTCTGCCATACAGCAATGTGAATTGGTCAAAATATGCATATGTCCCCTCCCTCTTGAACCTTCCCCCTTCCCCACCAACCTCTACCCACCCCTCTACATTGTCACAGAGCACCAGGTTGAGCTCCCTGTGCCTATACAACAGCTTCCCACAGGCTATCGTTTTAAAATTAATTTTAATTAAATAAGACATGTACTAATATCATCATCTGTCCAATCTGCTTTGTTGTTGGTATATTTAAAATCCTCAGTTATATTGGTAGGAAAGAAATCTAGTTACTTGGTTGTTGAAGTGTCAAAAAATTTATAGAAAATGAGAATTAACCTCCAATAGAATACAGCAGGGCTCACTTTCTTTCTGTCCTTATGCAATTAGTATTACACTCATTGTGTTGTCCTGTCAAGCCTTGAGCACATTGTTAGCTGACTGATTGTGCTGTGGTGCTTTCTGTGGGTTCATGTTAGAATCGCCTTAAAGGCTTTAAAAAACATATTGATACCTAGCCTAGAAATGAAACCACTTAAATTAGAAACTCTGCGGGAGCGCCTTGAGCTTAGTTGTGTTTGTTGTCAATGTTGTTTTAAGCAGCCCAGTTATTTTAATGTGTAGCCTAAATTGATTAACATTGATTACTCATTGAAGATCTTGACAGATGGGACAAGCAGCATTCTAGCTCTTTTAAAGATGAATTGATGATTATATATATTTAAATAAAATAAAATTGTGTGTGTATAACTGAACAATTTTCCTATATGTTGAAATATAACTCTACCCCCAGATACTTCAACAATTATTCATTGTAAGAATATTGAAATTTGTCATCCCTAAGACACAATGAAGCAATTATATAATAGTCCATTTTAAATTCTCCTAATTATGCCAAGGATGTCTTTTATTAAATTCTTAATTAGACCAAATCAATACTTATTGAATAGGTTTATTTGTCTAACTTGTACCTCTTAAAGTAGAGTTTGGGCTTCCTTGACAGCTCAGTTGGTAAAGAATCCGCCTGCAATGCAGGAGACTCAGGTTTGATTCCTGGGTCAGGAAGATCTGCTGGAAAAGGGAAAGGATACCCACTCCAGTATTCTTGGGCTTCCCTTGTGACTCAGCTGGTAAAGAATCCATCTGCAATGTGGGAGACCTGGGTTCAATCCCTGGGTTGGGAAGATCCCCTGGAGAAGGGAAAGACTACCCAGTCCAATATTCTGGCCTGGAGAATTCCATGGACTCTATAGTCCATGAGGTTACAAAGAGTTGGACACAACTGAGTGATTTTTACTTTCAAAGTAGAGTTGTCACTCCATATCATGCAAGAGTTTATAAAAATTTTTATTGAAAATAGTTGATTTACAATGTTGTATTAGTGTCAAATATATAGCAAAATGAATCAGTTATATATATTTCCACTCTTTTTAAAAATTCTATTCCTATATAGGCCATTATAGAGTATTCAGTAGAGTTTCCTGTGCCATACAGTAGGTCCTTGTTATTTATTTTAAATATAGTAGTATATATATCTCTGGAGTAAGAAATGGCAACCTACTCCAGTATTCTTGCCTTGAGAAACCCATGGACAGAGGAGCCTGGAAAGCTACATTTCATACTCTTTTCTCAAAAGAGTTGGACACAGCTGAGTGACTAAACAACAATGTATACATAAATCCCAATCTCCCAGTTTATCAACCCCTTTTAACCCTTGGTAACCAAAAATTGGTTTTGTACATCTGTGACTCTCTTTCTGTTTTCATAGATAAGTTCACTTGTATCCTTTTTTCAGTTTCTACATATAAGTGATATCATATTAAAACTCTGTTTTTAAATGCAAGTTTTATCTGAAATGTTCAAGTCAGTTGTCTTGTAAAATGGTCCACATTCTAGATATATCTATTTTCTTTCAGTGTTGCTTAACTTTACCAGCTGTCCTGAGTAATCTGATGGATATTAGCTCTGGACTCTAGGTTGATTAGAGCCAGGGTCAATATTTGCGGCAAGAATAGTTCATAAATGACATTAAGTGCTTCTGATCAGATGCCTGTAAAACAAGTTGCCACAGACCATTAGGTAAGATTGTGAAAGATTATGATTGCTTTAGTCCAAACACATAAAGTTATACATTTTCCTTTGTAGTTAGTAAGAAATCAATACATAAATGCTTATCTGTAATTTTTTCATATAGCTGTGTGTAAAATAAACTCATGACAAACTTCTAGAAAAATTGTTGCATAGCCACTTTGATTCAGTAAGCTGAGGAAAACAGATTTTCCTATTGACCTTTGAGAATTTAATCAGTTTCAAAAATTAGCATTGTTTTAAAAGCGATTAGCAGTTAGTCTATGCTTTGACACATCAGTTCATTTCAGTCACTCAGTCATGTCCGACTCTCTGACCCCATGGACTGCAACAGGCCAAGCTTCCCTATCACCAACCTCAGGAGCTTTCTCAAACTAATGTCCATCAAGTCAGTGATGCCATCCAACCTCTGTCACCCCCTTCTCTTCCTGCCTTCAGTCTTTCCCAGCATCAGAGTCTTTTCCAATGAGTCAGTTCTTCACATCAGGCGGCCAAATTATTGGATCTTGAGCTTCAGCATCAGTCCTTCCGATGAATCTTCAGGTCTGATTTCCTTTAGAGTTGACTTGTTTGATCTCTTTATAGTCCAAGGGACTCTCAAGAATCTTCTCTAACACCACAGTTCAAAAGATTCAATTCTTCGGTGCTGAGTTTCTTTATGGTCCAACTCTCACATCCATATGACTACTGGAAAAACCATAGCTTTGGCACATGGATCTTCCCTGTTCCCGATAAACCTGTCATATAATGATTTCAGCTTCCACTTTAAAAAATTGTTTGGGTCAGTTATCATTATGAGGTTTTTATTTTGAGGGTTTTATGATGATTTTTTTTCTAAAATCTATGACTTGTCCTAAAATTGGTCTGCAATTGTCTGTCTCTAGTAGTGGACAGATCTAGAACATACATACACACACACACACACACACACACACACACACACATACATATATGTACATAGGCATGCTGTGCTGTTCTTAGTCACCCGTGTAGACAGTCAGTGTCTGTTCTTTCAGATAAAGGCTTTGTTATTTTACTGTATGGAAGCAAATGGAGCATATGCCTTCATCCTCTTATATTCCTTTCTCCAGAGCCAGAAAGAATTCAGATTGCTTATTTTTATACTTACTGATATCCTGGGGAAAAAGGTAAAGGAGAGTTTATAAAACCTGGACAGAAAAAGGATGTAACTCTTTCAGTTGTCTCAAGGGCTGAATCTCGGCTGAAATAACTGACAGTTTTTGGACATACAGAAGGAAATGATGAGTTAGGCTAAATGTCAGATGTGTGTTCAACAGATGTGTAAGGTTACATCTTAAAAGACAAGAAATGCAATACCTGTATTTTTAGAGAGGAAGTTATAAATAGTAAACACGTAGCTTCTGTTAACTGTAGTCCAACCCTTGAAGATCTTAAAGTAACAAATACTTTTTTTCATCTCTAGCACTATTTAGCAGTGCTTAAAAAAAGTCCTTATATAAGTAAAACCAGATCAGAAAAGATCATAGATTGAATTAAATGAGGAATTAAAATGTGATTATTCTTGTTTTATTATCAGTAATATGTGGTTGTACATTTTTGATGAATTTGTTTTTACTGTAAAATAAAAGTAGGGGGATTCTTTCTTGGTCAGTCGTAAAGAACCCGCCTGCCAATGCTATTGATGTGGGTTCTATCCCTGGGCCTAGAAGATCTCCTGGAGAAGGAATGGCAGCCCATTCCAGTATTCTTGCCTGGGAAATCCCATGGATAGAGGACCCTGCAGTCCATGGTGTCACAAAAGAGTTGGACACACGACTTAGTGACTAAACAACCAAGATTAAAGTAGACTCCTTTTTTCTTCTTCTCTTATCTATACCTACAGATTTCTTGCACTTCTTTCTTAGACAATACTAAATATCTTCACAAACACCTGGCAAAATGTTCTGAGTTACTTCAGCCTAGGGCAAACTGTTAAAGACATATAACAAAATTACTCCATTGCTTCTAAATCCTACAGAACAATGTCATTCTTTAGTGGTATATTTCTTAATTCTCCTATGAACTTGTATGAATAATATCTTAAAATATATGGTATAAAAAATGGAGTATTTTCTACATGAGAAAGCTATTGTTCACATGTACGATAGGGGCTTCCCAGGTGGCTCAGTGGTAAAGAATCGGCCTGTCAATGAAGCAGACACAAGAGACGTGGGTTCTGTCTCTGGGTTGGAAAGAGATCTCCTGGAAGGAGGAAATGGCAAGCCATTCCAGTATTCTTGCCTGGAGAAATTCCATGGACAGAGGAGCCTGGCAGGCTACATTCCATGGGGTTGCAAAAAGTCAGACATGACTAAGCATGCGCACACTAGCATAGGTACTGCCCTCATTCAAATATTCATTTATACACAACAAAATATTATTTTTGCTCTACATGGTTACTGTGCATCACATGCTTCTTAGAAGCCAAACAGACATCCATGGGAATGACAACAAAACACATCTGAATTCGAAATTTTAAAGGGCTCTGGGATTTGAAGCGGACACATCTTTGGCTGAGCTCCAACCCACACCTAGGGAGAAGAAAGAAGCGATTTGGGTTCCGTGCATCCCTAAATTGCATGTAGTTTCAGACAGAACAATGACGTCCAAAGTAAAACTTTGATAACTTGCTTTAGATAATAGGAAGTTGATTGGAAATGAAATAGGCAACTTTCAATAAAGTGAAATGTGTCAGTGAAAATTCGCTAGAGACTTGGACTAGGGAGAAACCGTGTAGTCATCTCAGAGCATAAGCAGACAGAGAGTGACTCCTCACGCCAGAAAAGAAACTTAAAAAGCCACAGCACTTCCTTTTCATCCTTTGTAAATGCATCCAAGGGAGGAGCTACTTTCTCTGAGGTTTAACCTCCTCCTGTTATGGACAGCTGGTGGGAGGAAGAGAGGGGGAGACTACAGAAAGAGGAGTCAGACTCTGGAGGTGTTCCAGCATCACAGAGTTCATCAGTGCCTTCCCTTTCCCAAAACAGCCTCCCAAACCAAGGGAGATTTCACCTCCCCACTTCCCTTACTTGTGTTTGAGTGCAGAGGTGAGAGCAGGGACTGAGCAAGCTGTCCAGATGTGGACCTGTCTCTGGCAAAGCATCCACACTTTAATCGACACCTCTAAACACTATAAGGGAGAGATGTTGAATGGAAGGGTTAATTTAGTTAGTCTCATGAAATATACCCATGAAACCCTTTCTTTTCTTTCCTCAATGACATTAAGTAACAATGCAAATGACAGCTCTTTTATCAAGGTATAAAAGCATTTTCATTTGCTTTTAGATTTCATACACATTTGCATTTCATATGTTTTTCCTTCTTAAAAGGATGTCTCTTTTAAGACATTCATTAATGTGCTTTCTTAGTTTTCAGGTGCCCTTCATTTTCAGACAGTTTCATGCAGAGGATAGGGGAGAGGTTATTTATGTATTTATTTTTTAATTGAACTATAATTAATTTACGATGTTGTGTTAGATTCTGGTGTACAGTAAAATGATTCAGTTATATACATACATGTGTTCATATCTATATTCCTTTTCAGATTCTTTCCTGTTACAGTTTTGTATAAGATATTGAATATAGTTCCCTGTGGTATACCATAGGACCTTGTTTATCTTTCTTATATGTGGTAGTTTATATTTGCTAATCCCAAGCTCCTAGTTTATTCCTTCACCTCCCTTTTCCCTTTGGTAATCATAATTTGTTTTCTATATCTGTGAGTCTGTTTTGTAAATAAGTTCATTTGTGTCAGTTTTTAGATTTCTATTTTTTCCTGTGAAAAGGCTTTTTAAATCAGCTTGACGTGATTTCAGATCCTAACTCCATCATCTGTTAATTACTATGAGCTGGTACACATTACTCAGTTTTTCTGAGTCTCTATTGTTTGTGAAATAGGCATTAATATTATATACCTCTCAAAATGCTTTGAGGCTAAATGAAATAATTATGTGTTTGATGACTGGCAGACACAGTGTATGTGTGCGTACCACAGTGTATGTGTGTGTATATATATGTGTATACACACACTAAGTATGTGATCATTATTCCAGGAATTCCAGAATTCCAGACTGTAAGAGATTGTGCTAATTGATTGTTTTGCTTTGTCTCACTCATAGCATACAATCTCAGAATCTTTCTTAGCAGAGTGCTCTAAACAACTAGTTCTAAGGATGAAACTCATGTTCCATCGCTTTATGATAAAGGAATATGTGATGGTCAGAGCAGGGATCTTGCCTTACTCGTTTTAAAAATTTCAACATCAAATACATACAAATGCTTTCTGAATTAATATTCTAGATGAGTACTATTCATTGTACTACTCTGCATTTACACTTTATCTTTTTTAAAAAAAGTTAAAATAATACCTTCCCTTATGTCTTTCAGTCTTGAATTGTTTGGCTTAAGAGGTTATTTAAACCAAATAATACACACATTTTAAAAATAATTTAAAGGAATGTGATTTTCATGATAATGAAAAAATGAATATATTTTTACTTCTGATCCTCTAGTCGTGAAAAACAGAGTTAGTAGATTTAGTGAGCCAGAAATTCATGAGTTCCATTTTGGACATGTTGAAGTTCAGGTATTTGTTAGACTTTCAAATGGAAATGCCAAGGAGAATGTTTTATATAAGACTAATGTTCAGGAAAGATGTCTAGGCTGGAAATATATATATGTTCTTCAATTATACCAGTGTGTATTATATATCAGTTCAGTTCAGTTCAGTCGCTCAGTCGTGTCCGACTCTTTGCGACCCCATGAATCGCAGCACGCCAGGCCTCCCTGTCCATCACCATCTCCCGGAGTTCACTCACACTCACATCCATCGAGTCGGTGATGCCGTCCAGCCATCTCATCCTCTGTCATCCCCTTCTCCTCCTGCCCTCAATCCCTCCCAGCATCAGAGTCTTTTCCAGTGAGTCAACTCTTCTCATGAGGTGGCCAAAGTACTGGAGTTTCAGCTTCAGCATCATTTCCTCCAAGGAAATCCCAGGGTTGATCTCCTTCAGGATGGACTGGTTGGATCTCCTTGCAGTCCAAGGGACTCTCAAGTGTCTTCTCCAACACCACAGTTCAGAAGCATCAATTCTTCAGCGCTCAGCCTTCTTCACAGTCCAACTCTCACATCCATACATGACCACAGGAAAAACCATAGCCTTGACTAGACGGACCTTAGTCGTCAAAGTAATGTCTCTGCTTTTGAATATGCTATCTAGGTTGGTCATAACTTTTCTTCCAAGGAGTAAGCGTCTTTTAATTTCATGGCTGCAGTCACCATCTGCAGTGATTTTGGAGCCCCCCAAAATAAAGTCTGACACTGTTTCTACTGTTTCCCCATCTATTTCCCATGAACTGATGGGACCAGATGCCATGATCTTCGTTTTCTGAATGTTGAGCTTTAAGCCAACTTTTTCATTCTCCTCTTTCACTTTCATCAAGAGGCTTTTTAGTTCCTGTTCACTTTCTGCCATAAGGGTGGTGTCATCTGCATATCTGAGGTTACTGATGTTTCTCCCGGCAATTATATATATTTATGTGTATATACTCACACACACACATACACACAGGTCATGATGAACTGTATCAAGTACTGCTGAGAGATTCCTGATTTAGGAAAGGTAGGGCAGGTTGCTGGGACTAACTTCCTCTCTGAGGGCGACCAAAACTGCTGGATGAAGTATAAAAACTGGCTTAACAGATTCAGAGACGTGTCCAAATAGTAAGGAATCACCAGGTCACATATTGAAGATAGCGAGGACACCAAAATTAAGGTAGCACTCCAGGGACTTCCCTGGCTGTTCAGCGGTTAAGAATCTGCCTTCTAATGTAGGGAACACAAGTTTGATCCCTGATCAGGGAACTAAGATCCCACATGCCACGTGACAATAAAGCCCGTGCACCTCAACCACTTAGCCCATGAGCTCTAGAGCCCGTGCTCCACAATGAAAGATCCAGCATGCTACAAGGAAGATCCTGCCTGCTGCAATCAAGACCCTGGTGCAGCCAAATACATAAATAAATACTTAAAAAGCACTCTAATCTACTTTTATTGTGTGGGCTTCTGTTAGCTTTCTTTCCTAGAAAATAGCTGTTAAAATGAGTGGTGATGTTTGTTGTCTTTGGGGGCAAGGGGATAGAGGCTCCAGAGGTGGGGACTCTGTCAGTTAAGCTGAGACCTCAAAAGCTAAGAAGTGAACAGACATAAACCCACTCCTTCACTTATACTCCCACTAGAATGTGGGGAAAATTGTCTTGTTGCTGGAAAAAGAGGAAATAAAGAAAGATAAAAACAAAACTGGTTCCTGAGAGTTTGTAAATCAAACACCAGTCCAAATGTAATTATAGTCAAAATGTACACTGCCAGACTTATGCAAGACATTTCGGGCCCTTAACTTAAAGTGGTCCTCCAGGTACCTGACAACTAAAGCAAAAAGCAAACTCCTCTGGAAAAATAGTGATGCTTATTTATGCCTTAATTATTTTTTTAGCCTTTCAGCAGCAATGACTGGCACATATCACAGAAACTCAGGCACACAAGGAAACAAGCAATTATATTTGACAATCAGCAAAAACAACAGACAAATGAAACTCACTTGCAAAGATTTTAGACACCAATTGTATCAGATGCTGTTTCTAGCAAATACATTTGTGTTTAAAAGAGATTTAAAAAAATCTTGCAAATAGATATATTAGGAAAACAATTTTAAATGGCATTGCAAATTTGGAAAAATAAATAGAATTTGTAAAAATGAAGAGTAAAATTTGAAATTAAATTCTGTATACTCAGGTTTAATAATAGATGTATAAAGCAGAAGAGAATATTTTTGTATAGTAGATCACAAGAAACTACAAATCATGTAACCTAGAGAAGAAAAAGGAAGAGGGGGGTGAAAACTGGAAGAAAGGGTATAAAAAAGAGAACAGAATGACGTCTCAAGTATGCTGAAGTGGACTGTTTCTCTAGAACTTCATAATCGTGGAGCTAATCCTAGCATTACTCTAAAAATTGAGAATAAATGACAATGTTATTGAAATGGAGAAAGCCTTAGAAAATATTGTCTGAAGACACTGTCTTATAAAAGAGTGACCTCAAGTAATCAATCTTATTAAAGGTGTAGACAGGACTCTCATTTACATATTTCTCAGTTGAAAAATATCAAACTTCACTGTGTGTGAATTATTATTATTTTTAAAAATATATATTTATTTAGTTTTGGCTATGTTGGGTCTTAGTTGTGCCACCACAGGCTTCTCTAGTTTTGCTGTGGGGGCTTAGTTGTGGATCTCAGTACCCTCACCAGGGATTGAACCTATGTCCCCTTCATTGGAAGGCAGATTCTTAACCACTGGATCACCAGGGAAGTCCCCATCGTGGGTGAATTATAATGAGATAAATCAATGTTATCTGCTGAAGTTATTTTTAAAACCAATACAAGAGATTGTTGTTGTTGTTTAGTCACTAAGTTATGTCCGACTTTTTGTGACCCCATGGACTCCATCATGCCAGGCTTTTCTGTCCTTCACCATCTCCCAGAGTCTGCTCAAATACATGAGATTAATCATTTCAAAAATCAAATGTTATGTGATTCTGAGTGTGCAACATTTAGATGAAATGATGGATACTGCACCAAATGAGTTCTGTGTAGCTTATTTAAATTATTTTGTTCATTTTCTCAATCAGTAATTAACTCTTTGCCCTTAAGTAAACTACTTACTGTTTCAAAACCTCCATCCCCTTAACAAAAAATTAGAAATAATTTCACACCTGTCAGAATGGCTGTGATCCAAAAGTCTGCAAGCAATAAATGCTGGAGAGGGTGTGGAGAAAAGGGAACCCTCTTACACTGTTGGTGGGAATGCAAACTAGTACAGCCACTTTGGAGAACAGTGTGGAGATTCCTTAAAAAATTGCAAATAGAACTGCCATATGACCCAGCAATCCCACTGCTGGGCATACACACTGAGGAAACCAGAATTGAAAGAGACACATGTACCCCAATGTTCATCACAGCACTGTTTATAATAGCCAGGACATGGAAACAACCTAGATGTCCATCAGCAGATGAATGGATAAGAAAGCTGTGGTACATACACACAATGGAGTATTACTCAGCCATTAAAAAGAATACATGTGAATCAGTTCTAATGAGATGGATGAAACTGGAGCCTATTATACAGTGTGAAGTAAGCCAGAAAGAAAAACACCAAGACAGTATACTAAGACATATATATGGAATTTAGAAAGATGGTAATGATAACCCTGTATGCGAGACAGCAAAAGAGACACAGATGTATAGAGCAGACTTTTGGACTCTTTGGGAGAGGGAGAGGGTGGGATGATTTGGGAGAATGGCACTGAAACATGTATACTATCATGTAAGAAATGAATCGCCAGTCCAGGTTCGATGCAGGATACAGGATGCTTGGGGCTGGTGCACGGGGATGACCCAGAGAGATGATATGGGGAGGGAGGTGGGAGGGGGGTTCAGGATTGGGAGCTTGTATACACCCGTGGCAGATTTGTATGGCAAAACCAATACAGTATTGTAAAGTAAAATAAAGCAAAAATAAAAATTAAAAAAAATTAGGAATAATAAAGCTCTCACCTTTTGATTAGATTGCTGTGAGACTTATTTGAGGTGATTTGTGTTAGATTGCTGAGGGCCCCCCAATTCTAAGTAGTGGTCTCAAGCAGAACTTCTGTAACTCCTATAGAAGCAAGATTGCTAGGTCAGTTTTTAGCATGATTGTTTCTTTATGTTATTTATCCCTATTCCTTAAGAGAAGCTGAATTATCTAGAAGGTGTTTCCGATATCTTACTGCATTTGCCTGAATGGAATGTATTAAGATATATCACTATATTAAATTTTCAAACATTATTATTTACGTGACATAAAAAACAGAAATATGCCAAAATATGGCCACATTTCATTTGTTCTCTTATTATAAAAACATGCTTTTCCACACTCGGTCAAGGTCAGCATGGGTGAGGAGTGAAGAGGGAAGATAATCTGTTGTTGAGTTTGATGTGCACAGCCGTGTCTTGTGTTGGCACTCTTGTTGGTGGGCTTTCCTTGGCGTTCATGTCTCTTCACTTGTGGAGCCTGTTGAGTTCAGTCTTGTCGTGTTCTTTATCTCTTCATCCATATTTAGTTCCCAACATATGTTTATCACTCATTTCCTAGTGGGGTATGTAAGCAAGACAAAAGAGGATTTTTATTGCATGGAGCAGCTGCTGCAAACAAATGCATTTCAATAGTTCCACTGTTTATAAAAATAAACAAATAAATAAACCACTATAGTCTTTAATCTTCCCAAGCAAAGAGGAGGTTGCTTTACAGATGGCAACCTGCATCTTTGATTCATTACAGCTGATTGTAAATTAGTGCTTTTACTACTTCCTGGACAATGCAAGGATCACAGAATCCTTCCATTAATCCTTCTTCTATCTTTGGTTCAATTTCTGTCAGGTATATTAATTTCTATGTATTGCAACTCCACAGAACATCTATTGTCTCACACAGTGAGTATTCATTTAGATTTACTCACTTATTTAGCTTTTCCAAGGACTTTATTTCCCTCCTGTATTAGTGTGTGTACTCATCTGAATAAGTTTTCTTCCTGCAAACCCCTTTTATAGTGCTGGTTTTATATAACACTGGGGCTTCCCAGTGGCTCAGACAGTAAAGAATCTGCCAGCAGTGTGGGAGACCTGGGTTCCATCCCTGGCTTGGGAAGATCCCCTGGAGAAGGGAATGGCAACCCACTCCAGTATTCTTGCCTGGGGAACTCCATGGACAGAGGAGCCTAGCAGGCTATATATAGTCCATGGGGTCACAAAGAGTTGGACACGCCTGAGTGACTTTCACTCACTCGCTAACACAGATCTCTAGGTAATGACTTCTCCTAACTTTTGTTTGTTGGAAAGAGTCTTTATTTCATTTCCCTTTTAATTTTTACTATGGTGAATTTTTGACGCAGACAAAAATAGTCACCTAGGATCCATCATCCACTCAACAGCCATCAGCCCATGACTGATTCTACTGCTTTCACATCCATATCCATCCAAATTAGGATTGAGCAAGACTTGAACACTGCATTTGTGCATTTATTTGACCTGTTAATGATTTAGTTTACTATCTGGAGAATAAGCCATTTTTCCTTCTTTTATATATTTACCTGACCAATATCATATATACAAATGGTTAAAAAAGAATTGATTCCTGTCATGTGCTATCCATTCAGTATTCAAATTTCTCATTGTCTCATGAATGTCAATATTTTGCAGCTTAGTTTTTTCATAAGAAGGGCAATAAACTTCTTTATTGCAATGATTGCTTGATTTGTTAAATATCTTTTAATTATAAATTTCATTTTCATTTTCTTTTTTTTTCCTTGTAATTTATTTGTTGAAGGAATTGTACTCTTTTTTCCCCATATGTACACCTGTTTGGGTTTTGCAGATTGTAGTGTCTATGGGGTCGCACAGAGTCGGACACGACTGAAGTGACTTAGCAGCAGCAGCAGTGTAGCTTAACATACTGTCTTCTGTGATTCCTGTGAATTATTGGGGAACTCCATGGACAGAGGAGCCTAGCAGGCTATATAGTCCATGGGGTCACAAAGAGTTGGACACACCTGAGTGACTTTTACTCACTTGCTTTTATATAACACAGATCTCTAGGTAATGACTTCTCCTAACTTTTGTTTGTTGGAAAGAGTCTTTATTTGAGTCTGGGTAAGATTCAAGTTTGATTTGTGAGGAAAAGATTGCCTTATAAATAGTATTTTCTTCTTTCAAGAGGAGCATACTGTTTTGTTTTCTCTCTTTTCATAAGATTAGCACTGAGATTCTCGCAACTGACCCTTTTATCAATGTCTCTCCATTCATTGTGGTTTTGTGAAGTTTGTTCTTCAGTATATTCCTCTGGGAACAATATCTCTTGACTTTTTGTATGTTGATAACAGCTTGTCCTTGGCTTTCCTACTTGGAAGCCAGTTTAGCTGCATATAAAATCCTTGGCTCCCATTTTCTTTCCTTAAGTATCTTAAATATGTTATTCCTTTCTCATTTCCTTTTTTAAAAATAAAAAATTATTTTTAATAAACTTGACAGAAATTTGATTTCCTTTCCTTCTTTAGTGACCAAATCTAATCTCTGGTATGTGAGACCAAGATCCTTTTACTCATCTTATGGGAGTTTAGTTTTCCTTAACTTTAGGAGAAAGGGTGTGCTACTATAGGTCTTGAAACCTCATAGCGCTAGCACTCTCTCTTTGGTTATTTTCCTGAAATTTCAATATATATATATTTCATACATATTACATATGTTTTTATTATATATGTACTACACATATATAGACAGTAGCACCTTATGCTTTCTGAGATCTGTCTCTATTTACTCCCCTTTCTTATATGAATTTCCCATTTCTGAAACTCTGTAACAGTTTCTGTTCCTTCAGTAGTATTAAAGTTAATATGCAGACATAGTAACATCCTTCACATACAATATTCATGCCAAATATTATTTGAGAAACTTGTCTTTCTTTTTTGTTTTTGTTCCACAAGCAACATTACAGGAGGAAATAGTGAACTAAGGTTCAGAACAAAAGCAGGCAGAAACACAGTATGCTGGAGTTATCTATCAATGCCTAGGGAGTAATGCAGATGGCTAGAATGCAGACTTATGGCCACAAAGCACAGCAGGTCATAAAAATGCTGTCTTAGAGGGCAAGTGTGGCACTGGTTCTGAGCACAGACTCTGGAGTCTGACTCCTGGCATTTGAATCTCAGCTCTATCATTTAAAATTTCTGCAACTTGGGCCAGTGTATTAACTTCTTTTTGTCTTAGTTTCCTCATTTATAAAAAGAAAGTAATAGTAATTAACTACCCTTGTGTCATTTATATGTAGCTCCTGGCATATAGTAAATACTTGGTTACTAGAACTTCACTGGTTCATCTTCAGAGGCTTGGAGGAGAATTCAAGTTACTGAGCTCAAAGTGTGTTTCCATGTAAATTTAGAAATTTGACTTTACTTGAATTTAATTTAAATCAGACAAATCATCATTCAAGTGAAAAATGCGTGTTCCTTCTAGGTAGCTTTGATCTTTATAAGATTAAAATTGTGTTTTCTTGACCTTTTCTAAATTTGCCATTGTGGTAGTTGAGATGTTGGCAACTTGATGGACACTTCATTTTAAAATACTGAATTTTATTTTATTTTTTATTTATTATTTTTTTAATTTTTATTTTTACTTTATTTTACTTTACAATGCTGTATTGGTTTTGCCATACATTGACATGAATCCACCAGGGGTGTACATGCGTTCCCAAACATGAACCCCCCTCCCACCTCCCTCCCCATAACATCTCTCTGGGTCATCACCGTGCACCAGCCCCAAGCATGATTTGGGAGAATGGCATTGTAACATGTATACTATCATGTAAGAATCGAATCGCCAGTCTATGTCCGACGCAGGATAAAATACTGAATTTTAAATTATGCTAAAGCTATTAAGCTTTAAAAATCATCAGACTACTCATCTGATAGTCATTTTTTGTTTTACTTTTCTTCTTTAAAGACAGAAAGTCTGTTTGAACATTTTAGACTTACTCTGTTGTTAATAATTTAAAGAAGAAAAATATTTCCAAAATTCTAAAGAGATAGGAATTAATCAAAATGTTTTAAAGTTTCAACTGCATGGAGATTTAATATCAATGAATTTTTAAAGAAGTATTCATTTTTATTATATTCATATCAACTTCTCTTTGTCTTGAAAAATAAAAAGTCAAGACTTCTTACAACTCTGTAACACATAGATACCCTATGCTTGTTTTACTTTATTAACACAAGAAACTAATTAGAAAGAATATCATAGTCCTTGCTGGCATTTGGATTATATGGAAATACCTACCTCCTTGGTTGAAGTGGCAGAAAGTAGTTTTAGCTGTAGACTTGAGTTAGCACAGATACCTATAAATTCTGTTAAACTATTGACTGTCTTTCAACCAGACAGACACTTGTTAGCTTCATATGATCATCTATGAATACTAGGTCTCTGCCTCACTCTAGCTTGATTGTATGGTCCATCATCTATACTGCTTTGAAGGAAAAACAAACACCCCTTTCTCCTGTTATTTTAAATAGACACTGTCTCTTTTATTTTAAGTAGAATGAAAATATTCCATTCCTTTGTGTTTTCATTGTTACATAGTAAAGGTAGAAATTTAGCAATAGGAAATTCGACTGAAGCATGGATAAACCCAGAGCTACAGGTCTGTACCTACTGGAGATCATACTTGGCTAACTGGATTAATGCCACTTTATAAGAAACATGATATTACCATTGACATTATAAAACTGAAGACTTAGGGCACATAATAATCCTAGAAAAACACATCAGAGATGGAGAAGTATGTACTAATAATACTAAAAACAATAATTTTTTAAAAAGAGATGAATATTGAACTGAGTGTTTTACATTTGTTGAGGCATATTAGAAAATAATTGAATCTCCAGTTCCTGGTTGGGGATATTTTTTGTGGGACCTATGACAGGATGTTTTCTCTTAACCTTTTTTAAATTTTTTTTCCATTTTAGCTAGAAAGGAAAAATCTTTCTTGCCAGATTTTTTTTTAACCCTGTATGAGTAATAAGCTTGTATCCAAGAATGTAGTTGTTAGAAAGTACTGTTATCTATTTAAAACTTACGGAAACACTTAATTTCTAAGGCAGCATTAACTCAGGCTGAATTATGGAGCAGTTCCTCCGGAAGTTCATGTCAGAAGAATGTTATTGCCAAATAAATCCACTGTGATCAATTGAGCAACAGTGAATAGGAAAAGCACTTAAAATAATTGGACACTCAGGGGTACCTTTCCAAAGTCTGTTGTGACATGTTAGCTGTGTCACTCCCATTAAAACCAGTGGGGGTTTTGAGGTTGAAATTCATCTTTACAGATTAAAGCCTTCCTTCTTAACACATGGTGCTGTAAAAACCATCAGAGAAGCCCAGGATTGGACCATATCAAATGTTTTTTGGAAAGTAGTGGTACTAATTTTTTTCCCCCTCACATTTATCATTATAAACTTTCTAGCTGTAAATTTTGATTCATTCAACTGGAGATAGAAAGAGAAGATAGGATGTTTACAATAGAATCCATGCATTAAAAGGATGTGTTTTGCAATTGATGTGCTGGGTCAGAAAAACATTATTGCGTTTTAAAATATTTCCTTATATTCCATCAAAAAATGTCTCCTTAGAGCTCTCCATTCCCTCTACTGGTATTCAGATAGATGTCTACATTTCTTCTGGAAGAACTGGAGGGCTTTTACATCAATTGAGTGGGATTGCCCAATTTATGATTGCTTTGGGGATAACTGAAGAGAAAAGAATGAGTTTTAAAACTACACAGAGACATCTTCTGAAAAATAGCAGCTTATTTTACTTACTACATAAATGTAATATTTTTTATTAATTTTTTGAAATGGGGGCAAGAAATAGGATTTACTTCCTATCATTGCTTTTAGATAAATGTTTTGTAATATTGTCAGAAAATACTAATCAATGTTTATATTTCTTCCATACCATGGTTCATGTACAAGTCAAAAAAGCTTTTATTGTAATTTTACGTCTATTTCAATGATACTCAAATACAATATTTGAGTGATACCATTCTGGAAAAATACATTAATTGTTCAATCAACAAATACTACATAGAAGAGGCAAAATTGGTGCCAACTCACTGCTCTGTCATTTAGCAATTGGATGCAAAAGGATGATTTATTTAATGATTTTTATCCTAGTATATTTATCTGTAAAATTGTGATAATTTATCTAGGTGATTGGGAGCAGTAAATGTTTAACACTGGCAATTTGTTTGATGATAACCTCTATCCCAGATTAGCAAACATGACTCAAAGAACAGAATGAATAAATAAATGCAGAGAATAACTGAATGACTTAGAAGTTGTGGGCCAATTTGACTCTGATTTGTCTTTGTTTTCTGATTCACTGCTTCAATTCCCAAAATGCCACCAATGATGACATTAGGGCAGTGGTGGGGACAGGTAAAGTAAGGTGTGTGAGGGAAGGTGTGTGTGTTATTCTGTGTGCCTAAATTTAAACCTGTCTTCCTAGGAGAAATCCAATACCATGACGGAATTGTCACAGGGACCTTCAGTCATCAAATTCCATATTCTTGTTTCTATCACACTTACGTTGTCTTGTCCACTGGAGACTAAGTGAAATAAGTCTAATTTACTCTCCACTCTTTTATTTCTACCTAACATATACTTGGAGAAGGCAATGGCACCCCACTCCAGTACTCTTGCCTGGAAAATCCCATGGATGGAGGAGCCTGGTGGGCTGCAGTCCATGGGGTCGCTAAGAGTCGGATACGACTGAGCGACTTCACTTTCACTTTTCACTTTTATGCACTGGAGAAGGAAATGGCAACCCACTCCAGTGTTCTTGCCTGGAGAATCCCAGGGACTGGGGAGCCTGGTGGGCTGCCGTCTATGGGGTCGCACAGAGTCGAACACGACTGAAGCGAGTTAGCAGCAGCAACATATACTTACCTCAGGCATTATCTTAGTAGCCAAACTGAAGTCTTCCTTTCTGGAGTTTATTGTTTATTCCTTAGAATGATTTGTCCTGGCATTTTCTAGGGTGGCCCTTACAGAATCCAGGAGAAGAGATGAGAGGGGACCACATGAGGAGGCAACGCAGGAGGCGAACATTAGCCAGGCCCTTGAAACCATCAGTGTCTCTCTAGGGAACTGACCCTGTGAGCTGAGGACCACTGCTTTGATAATTGTAAGAGGTCCATTGTTTATTATAAATTGTCTCCCTGTCTGAGGTGATAGCAGTGGTATATATGATTATAAATGACTTCCTGGCATCCAGTCTCTGACACTCACACAGGCTGCCAGGAGGTGTGTGGGTAGGGGGCTGGGCAGGGCTGGATAGTGAAAGAATGTTTAGAAATGAGAGAGGAGGGGGGCAGGCAGGACTGCATACAGTTGATCTCCTCTGATCTGAAAAGGTGTGAGGGATCAGGGAATTTTGGAAAGTTAGTGGAAAAAAAAAAGAAATTTGAGTCATCTGTGAATAATTACAGAATGTCAATTCTAGAGCACTCAAGGTATCATTTGACATAAAAGCCTCATTTAGAAGGTGAGAAAATGCATGACCAGAGAGGATAAATGGATTAATCTATTGTCCAAAATCTGAGATTTGTGTTTAGGTTTGTGAACTGGGAGACTGGAAAAACCTTTCTGCCTCCAAGTTGTTCTTTTTATTTATACTTGCTGAGTAGTTTTGGTAACATTTATTTTAAATGCACAGTGAAGTTGCAATATTAACTAACTATAGAGTTAATTTAACAACCCTAACAGGAAAACTCCTGGACATCAGTTAGATTCCTCTGCAGTTCATTTTGGTATGTTCCCTTGGGATTATTTACTCTTGGATTATTACATTTTAATGGACTCTGCTTTTCACAGAGATTTCCTGTCCTTCTTTTATGTTTTCCACCTTTTTGTTCAATTACACTCACCTTCCTATCAGAATTACTGTCTTGAGTCTCTTCTTCATTTTAACAACTCATATGCCGCTGGTCCTCTTTCCCTGCTGTCGTCACAGGCCCATCACTTAACGCTCTTGTCACGGTGTTCCCCTTTATTTCATCTCCTTCCCCTGTTGAAGGCAGTAGTGAAGTTCTTGTGTACTGATGTGATTTGACCTAAAACCAATCATTACAGTGATTGAGTCATTTTGTCCTGTGGGTGTGTCAGTCTCTCAGTGGTGTGAGACTCTTTGGGACCCCAGGAACTGTATCCCTGCAGTCTCCTCTGTCCGTGGGATTTCCCAGGTGAGAATACCGGACTGGGTTGCCATTTCCTACTTCACAGCATCTTCCCCACCCATGGATCAAGTTAGAGTCTCTTGCATCTCCTGCACTGGCAGACAGATTCGTTACCACTGTGCTACCTGGGAAGCCTTTAGTCACATACTTTATTACTATTATTTAAATTTTTATGAGAAATTTCAAATGTATGCAAAAGTGGAAAGAATAATACATTAAACACTAAGGTATTCCTTACCCAGTTACAAAGCTGTTAACATGCAGCCTTCTTATTTCATCCATTACAAATACATACATTTTTGCCTGAAATATAAAAATAATCCAAAACAATGTATTTAACCTATGAATATTTCAGTTTACCCTATAACAACACTTTTGTTTTAAATAATAACAATGCCGTTATCATATGGCATAATTTTTCATAATTCTGTAAACAGCATCTAGTGAACAGTTTGTATTTGTTTTTAAAAATTGATTATTTAAATTAGTATCTAAATAAGGTGGCTCAGCTAGTAAAGAATCTGCCTGCCAATGCAGGAGACACAGAGAAGGTCAAACAGTGCATTGACATAAAATGTTTACCATTGGAGCCACCAAGGGAAGCCAGAAATTGTTATAGCCATCTACCCTTTTTCTTGCCATTTTTTTAAAATAGAAAACATCTTATTTTCCAAGATTTCCCCACATTTAATTCTCTTGATACTGTTTAATCTTTATTTTCCTTCACTCTAATATTTCATGACAGCCCTAATTAGATCTAGAGAATTGATTAGGTTTAGGTTGAAGGTGAAAAGGACAAAGATATTTCCAAGATAGTGATATATACACTTAGGTTAACATACCACCTCTAGTTTCAGGTTGATCTATCCATTATGAAGGTCCGCATCAGCTATCAATCTAGGGATTATAACACTCCGATAGGACTTCTTTTTTTTTTATTTTTCTCTTTTTTAGGACTTTCTTAATTCATGATCTCATCAAGACTTGTTAAATGGCAATTTTCTAAGTATATTATTTTTCCTGCATTAGATAATTCCAAAGAAAAGTTTCCCCTTACTATATATTTAGTTAGTTAACCAGCTGGTTACTTAGTTCAGGAAAGGCCGGGTAAACACTTTTTTTTTTTCCTGTGAAATTTCATATTCATGAATTCACAGACTAGCAAAGATGGTCCATGAGCGTAGCTATCTTTTGGAATATGATAACAACATTCTGCCTTTATGAGCTTTCAAAAATATATCTGCTGTTTTAAATCTTAGAGAGACAGCACTTGTGTTCATACTGGAGTACCTCTATGACCTTTTAATATGACCTTAATAGTTGTTGATAACCTTTTGCTTTCAGGCAAGATAAGCTGACCTAGGTTCCTTGTGTAGATTTTATGACCCACATCTGGAGGTGGTTATTTTTCCAAAGAATTTTCATTTCATTTAGGGTAGATAGCAGATAGAGTTTGCAGTCCAGGTGCGTGATGTTTGTTTCAAGGAGATTGTCACTACTTAGAGGCCATTTTAATAAACAGAGCTATGAAATACTTTTATTTCTTTAAAAAAAGAAATATGATAAATTAGAAAGAGTTTGTGGAGTTTCTTTACACTACACTTGAAACTTTCCTCTAAGGTTAGTATAATATCAAAATAAAAAGTAACACAGGAACATGTGAATTTATACTAATACTTGCAAATGAAAATAAATATTGTAAGGTTTTGCTTCTTGAATTTAAAAAATCTTTTTCACTTAAAATTTTTGCTTCCTAGTATAAGTAATGTCTACTGTATCCTACTCTCTTTAAAAACCAGGTGACTTAATGAAGTTTTAGATTACTTTATGGCTCTTAGTATCCTTTGGATATAACTCATTAGGGATAAATCCTTAAAATATTCTGTTTAAAATCACTTGATATAGCGTGTGTTTGGTATTCCATTGACAGGGTATTCAGGTAAGCCCACTTATTAATCATTTTCATTTTCTAAACTTTGTTTGTTAAAAATTTTAATCTTGTTTCTTTACTAGATAAAACATTTGTATCCAAAGTCAAAACTATAGCATATATTCAGAAAGAATTTGCTTTAATATAAGATGTGTAAAAACACCTAGTTCTATCCTTTCCTATTTGCTTAAATATTTTTTTTACTAATTATTATTTCAAAATTCAAATGCTTCTTTTTATATATAGAGAAATTTGTGTATGTATGTATATATGTGTGTATATATGAATATACACACACACACACACAATATATGGTGGTGGTAGTTTAGTCGCTAAGTCATGTCCAACTCTTGTGACCCCCTGGACTGTAGCTCACCAGGCTTCTCTATCCATGGGGTTTCCCAGGAAAGAATACTGGAGTGGGTTGTCATTTCCTTCTCCAGGGGATCTTCCCAGCACACGGATCAAACCCAGGTCTCCTGTAATGCAGGCGGTTTCTTTACTGCTGAGCTGCTGGGGAAGTCTATATGTATATGGGGATAGTGAAGTCACTCTCATGTCCACCTCTTTGCAACCCTACCAGGCTCCTCTGTCCATGGAATTTTCCAGACAAGAGTACTGGAGTGGGTTGTCATTTCCTTCTCCATATGTATGTGTGTGTATATGTATATGTGTATATATATATACACACATAATTGTATTCTCTAGCTTCACAAATATTGCTTGATTATGGTTAAGTATAACTTTCTACATTGCTTACATTGCTTTTCACTTAGTAATATATGTTGAGATCATTTTGAAAAAGCTCAAAGAAATCTGCCTTGTTCAATTACCATTGCATAATACATTGTAGGATGTATCATAGTTTATTCAGGCTGCTCACTGTTGTTGGTTATTTGGATTATCTCAGTCTTTGGCAGCAATAAATAGCTTTGTCTATACTTTATTATTTCTTGGCAGTGTATATCTAACATAGATTATTTTAAAGGAGACCACAAAGCGAAAATGAATATGCAGTAACTATCAAGTTATTGCACAATTCCCTGCCAGTGGCATTGATCCATCTTGTATACACATCAGTCTTGCCAGTTTCCTCGTAGCCTCTCCAAAATGAATATATTGTCCAACTTCTAAATATGGGTCAATCTGATAGGTGTAAATAGCATCTCGGAGTAATTTTAATGGAATTGAAATGCATTTGGAGCACATATGATTGATTGAATAAGTGATCATGAATATTAAGAGTTGTCATGTACGTGTACCTCCCAATAAACCCTTTCGGAGGTAAGAATTTGCTTCAAAACTCTGTTCAGTTCTGTGCAAGGCAGAGGGCACACATGAGGGGAGAGTGTGGGGTAAACAATTTTATAGATAGATAGCTGCAGGGGAATGAAAACATCATCAGCATTGTTCTCAAACTTACCACCAGAGAGGATGAAGGGCCCACGTGTACTTCACTGAAGTATTTATTTATTACTTCCTGGTGGTCACTTAATAGTGATCTTCTCTAAAAAGATCTGAGAACCATGATTTAAAACTTCAAGTGTTACACTAAGAACAAAAATAGGTGAACACTTACGAGTCTATGAATCTTCATATTTTCTTCTCTAAACACTCATGACTCATGCAAGTTCAAATGTTCTTTGAGGATGACATGACTTATATATCAGACATAGATTTTCTTTTCATATTTAGGTATCAAATAAAATGTTCATACATTTTAGAAACTGCTGCAAAAGAGTTTGAAGTTTATAAACACTACTGGGAGAATATACAATAAATGTCTTCAGAAAGTACATTTCTCACTGTTTCTCATTTATATTCTAAAATCACAGTGAAACAAGAACCAGACACCCTTTATATGTTTGTACCTCTGATTAAGTTAGACACTTGTGGTAAATCAGACCGTATTTTGTAAGTGAAGGAATAGGAAGCCAAATTGCTATTTGGGCTGGAGACTTTATAGAGAAAAAAAAATAAGCACATTGTTTTGATTTGGTCAATGCATCAGTAAGTTTAATTTTCCAATTGACTAGAGAGATGCTGTAATACCTTATACAAACATGATTTGTAACCTTCTAACCTCTTTTATTCTGAGCACACAAAATTAAACTATTTTTCATCTGTAACAAACTGCAGAAACATAAGCATGGAAAAGTCATTTTTTGCTTCCTCTATGTGTATAAGTGACTAAAAATTACAAATAAGAATAATATCTCCCAAAAAGGCATTTTTCAGTTTTCTGATGTAAAAATTGGAATTACCCTCAAAACCATTATAAGTTACCCTTTTGTGTTAATATACAAAGTCAGTGATTACTATCACATTTTTCCCCAGGAAAAACTTTTATAAGGTGTTATATCCACTTACTTTTTGAGTGCTAAAAAATCTTAATTTTTTTTTCTTAAAACCTTTATTCTAGACAGCTTGTATTGTTATTGTTGTTCTGTGATAGTAGATATACTTAACATTTAGACAGCCAAATTAATAGTCTCTATAAATTTGGGGACAAATTGTGTTTAATCAGTGTCTTTTAATTCCCTGGGGGGAAATGACCTCACTTTCCACATATACTAAGTATGTGGAGAGACAGCCTACACAGTATAATTTGACTTCTTGCTATTGAATATTTTCCCCATTAAGCATGATGTGATTCCCTCAAAGCATATAGTTCCAAGTGTATTTCTTTTGCTTAAGGCATTACTCTGTAAACAAGCTGCTTATCAAAATCTCTTAGTAAGGTTTCTAAAACTCCCATTTCTCAAGTCCCAATAAACTACTTTAAGAATCTCTTAGAGACGGACACAAAACTTAATGCTTTTTTTTTTAAATGTTGATGTTTATAGGCTTTCAGTTTGGGGAACCACTGAGTTAAGGAACTGTAATCTTTATGTTCCTCTGTCAAATTGTATTTGCCCGGTGAGTGGAAACAGACTGTACTGGGATTCACAAGTCAGGCAAGTCCCGGCAGTGTTAATATCAGTGTGGCAAAGACACGTTTATTGCAATTCTCCTGGCTTCTCTGTATTTCTAGAGGTGTCCTGTCTCTTTATGTGTTTTTTTCCCTTATCAAGACATGGTTTTAAAAGAGAATCTAATGATCATATTCAGAGTTGTGTTTTAGAGTTGATTTCTCTGAATGTGTGTGCACCCCCACTGTTTGGAATTACCAAAGGAGTGGAGGTCTAACGATTAAATAAGGAGATACTTTTTACAGCTTTCCTTTCATGAGATATGATAATTATTTCACATGTCAAAACCAGCTCAGAGATTCTTACTCCTTGCTAAAATTTATACCTGCAATTATAGAGCCCTTTACAATTTGAAACACTTTCTTGACTGTTTTTTATTTGATGTTAAAAAACAAACTTATGTTAAATAAGATGCTTTTATTGCAGAAATGAAGACTGAAAGAGGTAATGTCACCTGGAGACAATACAAACAAGTGATTATGGTCTGAGGCTTTCTGGAGCCTGATAGGTCATGTCCAGATTTTGGCTACATCATGGATCTTAGAGCAAAATATTTTACTACTATGACTCACCTCTTCTCATCTATAAAATAGTAAAAATAGGGTTGTTGTGATGATTAAATATGTTAAAATGATTTTAATGAATACCTCAGAGCTCAATAATCAAAAGCCATTTGCACAAATAAATGGGGCAACTAGGGTGAATATTCCAGTTCTCTGACTTAGCGTTCATTGTTCTTTCCTCTGAAGCACACCTTAGTTGCTTGTTGTCAGATCTGATTCAGATGTTACAGCTAGCAGAGAGTTGTGCAAGAATACAGTACAGTGTAGATTAGTTTTGAGAATAGAGAAGTAGGTTCAAGGCTAGGGGCACTGTGAGGAACCTAAATGAAAGCCTAAATGAAGTACCACTAAATTTTGGGATAACTGGGAACATGATGTATAATTAAGAAAATAGTGACTGTGAATAAATGAATACTGCACAAGGGTTGAGGTAAATCAAATGGGACTTGTAATTTCATTAAGATCCTAAACTACCAGTTTTGAAGTAGGACTTTGAAAACATATATTTAATATTTTATTATGCATATTTCAATCATGTAGAAAGGTTGAAAGAATTGCCAGTGAACACCCATATAACCATCTCCTACCTAAATCGGGAAAGGAGTGCATCAAGGTTGTATATTGTCATCCTGCTTATTTAACTTATATGCAGAATACATCATGAGAAATGCTGGACTGGATGAATCACAAGCTGAAATCAAGATTGCTGGGACAAATACCAATAACCTCAGATATGCCGATGACACAACCCTTATGGCAGAAAGCAAAGAAGAACTAAAGAGCCACTTGATGAAAGTGAAAGAGGAGAGTGAAAAAGTTAGCATAAAACTCAACATTCAGAAAACTAAGATCATGGCATCTGGTCCCATTACTTCATGTCAAATAGATGGGGAAACAATGGAAACAGTAACATTTTATTGGGGGGGAGGCGGGGGCTCCAAAGTCATGGCAGATGGCGACTGCAGCCAAGAAATTAAAAGATGCTTGCTCCTTGGAAGAAAAATTATGACCAACCTAGAAAGCTTATTAAAAAGCAGAGACATTACTTTGCCAACAAATGTCCGTCTAATCAATGCTTTGGTATTTCCAGTAGTCATGTTTGGATGTCAGAGTTGGACAATAAAGAAAGTTGAGTTTTGAAGAATTGATGCTTTTGAACTATGGTGTTGGAGAAGACTCTTGAGAGTCCCTTTGACACCTAGGAGATCCTACCAGTCAATCCTAAAGGAAATTAATCCTGAATATTCATTGGAAGGACTGATGCTGAAGCTGAAACTCCAATACTTTGGCCACCTGATGTGAAGAACTGACTCATTGGAAAAGACCCTGATGCTGGGAAAGATTGAGGGAGGAGGAGAAGGGGATGACAGAGGATGAGATGGTTGGATGGCATTGTTGACTCAATGGACATGAGTTTGAGCAAACTCCATGAGTTAGTGATGGATGGGTAGGCCTGACATGCTGCAGGCCATGGGGTTGCAAAGAGTCGGACATGACTGAGCGGCTGAACTGACTGTCTGAACTGACCCAGATCCTACAATTGCCTTTTCTTATATTTGCTTTATCGCACATCTTCCTGTTTGTCCAGCCATCTCACAGTAATTGCACTAGGTTAGGTATTAGCATTTCCACTGGATCTTCCAGCCCTGATTCCTACAAGCCAGGACGAGAGTGTCAGGTGACATCAGAACACAGAGAGAGTTACACAGAGAGAGTCCCCTCAAGGAGAGGGACTTTGATCTTAGGGAACCCAAGTCTAAAGATGGGAGTCTGCTTCCGTGGGAGTTGGAGTCTTACCACTTGCTTAAGGAGAAGTGTGATGATATTTGCATGTAGCCCAGGCTTTGTGAGACAGTATTCAAAGATATTGCTTCTTTAATGGGTTTAGATGTGTTTTGTAAATGTTAAGAACTCAATGTTGGTATTCTCCCCAAATTCACATGTTGAAGCTCTAACCCCTAATATGCTAGTGTTTGGAGGTGGAGCCTCTGGGAGAAAATTAAGAAGTTTATTTTAGGTCATGAGAGTAGGAACTTTATTATGGGACTGGAGCCATATAAAGAGGAAGAGGCCCATGTGCTTGCACCTAGGGAAGGTGGTATGAGCACACAGTAGTAAGGCAGCTGTCTACCTGCCAGGAGGAGGGCTCTCACCAAGAACCAAATCTGCCAGCACCTTGACCTGGAACTTCCCAGACTCTAGAACTCTTGAGAAATATCTCATTTATCAAGATGTCCAGTCTATGGTATTTTGTTATAGCAGCCTGAGCAGCCCTATTCAATAGATGTGCTTAAAAAATGGAAGTATAGGAATCTCTGGGTTATAGGAATTTAAAATCAAAACCACTTTCCCCCTGTAGTTACTGTATAAAACTTACAAAATCCCTCCTCTGTTAAAGAAAAAAAATGGTGTATGAGCTAATTTGGTAAGACTGCTTGGGCATCAAGTAATACTAAGCAAACAGTATTTTGATGACATAAGGGTAAATGAATCAGAAACATATGGATGAAATGATCTTTGAAATACTTTTGAGCATAAACTTGAAGGGGAAGGGGCAGTGTTTGGAAGAATACCAAATCCTGTGGGGCACTCAAGTTAGCTTGAGAAGCAGAGGGGGAGTTTTACAGCTTAGAGGAGCAACCAGAGCTTTCTGTGTCCTGGAATTTAAGGTGCCAGAAACCTAAAAATTTGAATCATGGGGCAAAATACTATAAAAATAAAGTGTGTGCTAGCAAAGGGCATCAATGCATCAGTAGTGGGGGATTTTATTTTTGATTATGAGAGTGTATTTGCCAAAGTTTCATTTACTAATGTAAACAAAAGAAGAAGTCATACTTCATATTCTACTGCCATGCTAAAATTTCTGAAGTCCTAGAAGCATTGAATAGAAGGCAACATTATTTAGAATTTATTTGTAATTAGGGACAGCTGCCTCTAAATCCAATTTATAAAAATTGGTTAATAGAGTCACAAGAGGGAAGTAGCTGTACATCAGTATTATAATATTTTTAAGACGTATTTAGTCTGGTAGGTTGTGACTGTATTTCTAAGCTCCTATAAAATGGAACTCTCGATTCAAGATCATTTACATCTTATTTGAGGATATTCATGCATTTGGTGGTGATGCTAGTGGTAAAGTCTCTGCCTGCTGATGCAGGAGACGCAAGAGACCCTGGTTCTACCCCTGAGTCGGGACGATCCCCTGGAGTAGGAAGAGGCAACCCGTTCCAATATTCTTGCCTGGAGAATCGCATGGGCAGAGGAGCTTTCTGGGCTCCAGTCCATGGAGTCGCAAAGAGTCAGACACAACTGAGCCAACATTCCCTGGTGTTTGTATGGTGGCCTCCTATACTGCCGCTGCTAAACGACTATGCCTTTGGTGTTTTCTGTAAACTAGCTACTTTCTGTATAGTTGTCAAGACTGTTGAGGAAGAAAGCAACATTTTCTCTGCTCAGACCTCCAGTCACAGTGAGCGTGCTTTGTCCACCTGGAGTTTGGTCCAGAGGCACCTTTGCTAGATGGGCTGTGAACAGCTTCACTGGAGCCTGACTTAAAGTGTTCACTACAGCTGTTTCAGCTGATTCGTGATAATTAGTATAAACATACTCCAACATCATTTCATGTATTTATTCTATAATTGCCTGTTTTCATTTCAGTCATTAAACATATTTAGAGAGCATTAAATTTTAAATGAAGTAATTGTTTTAATTGTAGCATGAATATAATCAACCATAATGCTCTCGATCTGATACTAAGTTCCATTTTCTCATGTGCTTCAGCCTGTGAATATCAACTATCCAGAACTCCTTAGGTTTTAATTTTGATGAGCCTTTGCTTTAAAAAAACCTGATCGAGCAGTGCCTCAGGAAAGCCCTTTTCTCTTTGCTTTAGGAAAGTAATCAGGATGCATTTACTTGGTCCCAGCTATGAGTAATAGACTCTGCCAGATTCTGAAGGTATGTGTGCTGTGGGATTCAGTCATTGAATTTAAGATCCTTAATTTAGTGTTAAGGAGGAAATAAGAAACATGAATTACAAATAAATATCTGTGAAATCATGTCCCTATTTTGATCTTTGAACAGGGATTATGTAAGTAAATATACTAGTTTAGGAAATATACATGGAAAGATTTAGAGGTAAAGAAATATGAGGCCTCCAGGTTACTAACAAATGGTCAGAAAACAATCTACAGTGTGTACGTGTATGTGTGCACGTGCACAGAAGAGAGAGAAAAAAGGAGAGGATAATAAATGAAGCAAGTGCAAAAAAATTGATGAGTGTGGGTAATGATTATATGGGACTTCCTTGTACCTTGTTTGCAATTTTTAACTAAGGTTAAGATTTTATAGAAACAAGAATAAATAAAGCTCTGATATAAACCTTTGCTAGAGCAAGTCAGCATGTCTAACATGTTTATATATGAGGTTTAAGAGAAAATTTCTACTCAGACATCTATACTAAGGAAATAATTGGAATGTTGTTATGCAGCATTGGTTATAGTACCTAACACTTGAGAAACGTCCTAATTATCTCATAATAAGAGAAGAAAGTGATGAAGTCAGAAATGGCAAGTTTCATTTGTAGAAGGCCAAAGGTTGGGCAGAAAAACAAAACACAAAACCAAACCCAGGACAGGACTGGACAATAAAGGTTTAAAAGGACCAGGATTAAGGGAGGATTTTGGAAGCGGTCTTCCTGCCTTCCTTGCTCCTTTCCTTCCTTCTTCTGTTAGTTCAGTATGTATTTATTTCATGCCTACTAGGTCCTAAGCATTTTACTGATATTGGGAAAACAATGAACCAGGTAAAGAAGTTCCTTCCCTTTATTGAACCAGTGATCCAGTAAAATAATAACAAAAGGAGAAGACGATTAAGTGTTTAATGTTACAAAAAATTTAAGTAAGAAAAAACATAAAGAACATTAGAAATATTTGTGTTCAAACCCATTCAGGGAGCACTGGAAGTAAAATGGAACGGATATTCTTTAAAGTAAGTGCATTTGGATTATTTGAATTTTTACTGTGTGAATATTCCATTTTTGTTAAAAGAAAAATATCTTAGTTTATCATAAAGATCAACATCCACTACTTTGTGAAAGAGTTGAATATAATACACTTTCTCCATTTTACAAAGTTATTCCTTTTCCTTAATAGAGGAACCTGAAGAAGCCATTTACTAAGAAATTTAGAGTGATTCTGAACTTCTAAACAGAAGTTCCCAAAGTTCTTGGCTTAAGATGATGTTAGTGTCTCAGTTACTTTCTCATAGCATCCCTAGGCTAGGAGAAATAGCCAGCCATTCTGTTTATTAGGCAGTTAGGTCAAATCAACTTAAATGTATTTATGTCCTAACAACTTAGTAGCTGTTTGAAAAAGTAAGATATATGAATTGAAGACATTTATTTCATTCTTAAACAACCACAATTACTTCCTAATGGGATATGTGTGTCTATTGGGCACTGCACAGTTTCTCAGATCTGGGAATCAGATTGTACACCAATGCTCTCATTTCCTTTCCTATATTGCATTAGGCATGGTACTTGTGTTTTATGAAAATCCCACTTCACGAAGACAGGATGTCTTGAAAGAAATGTAGTGCAATGTAATGTTGGAACTGTGAATACTTTGAGTTGTTGTAGCCACGCGTTCCAGGAGACAAACTCACTCCGAAGGACAATGCAGATAGTGGAGAGCAGTTTATTACTGGCGCGCCCAAGGCAGGGTCTCCTCTTAGCCAAGGACCCCGACCAGTTTTTGTGAAAACGTTACATACCCTAAGTGCGTGCCCAAATCCACCACCCCAGATTCCCTGAAACTAGTCTGAGCAAAGGAAAAGAGACATACAATCAAAGTTAACCCGTGAATCATATGCCTTAAGCCTAGGTAGTTAACAGTGGACAATTATCAATAGGCCTGTGGTCATACCCCAATAAGCATAATAGAATGTATGATTCTATTCAGTTACACAGATAATTAGGGTATCCTTTTAGGCAATGGAAAGTCTAGGTATGAGCCCTGGGGCTCTTCCTTCCAGGGGTCTGGTTTTCTGGTTGGTATGTCATTTCCATAGATACTGGGCATATAGCTCTAAGTCCATAGTCTGGCCCAAGATGGAGTCCTGCTTTCAAGATGGAGCCTGTTCTGTCTGTTTCCTCCTTCAGAGTTAGTAATTTGTATGGTGTCAGACAGACATTAAGTATAGCTGTGAGGGGCCTGGGTTACGTAAGGAATAATTTGGAAACTGCAATTCTGGATGATTCCATTTCTGGCCTCCACAGAACTTTTGTAGCTCTGTAGAAAATCAGAACATTTCCGTTGCTAGTGAGTGAATAATGATCATCATCATAATAATAATTATTATTATTATCACTACTTGTATCAGGCCTCAAAAGGACCTTCTACAAGTGTCCGTAAGTAGCATTTATCTATCTTGTTAGCTCAGTAGAAGAACAGTTTTATCTCTAGAGAGGAGCTAGACCAACAACCCTGGTGTGGAGATGAGTGTAAAAAAGAACTGGTCTTTGACAGTCGAGTTCTTGCTGTATATTTCACTTCAGTCACTCACTTCCCAGAGATTCAGTCATTTTACTTGACAGAGAGTCAGTTTCCCCAAGCGATAAACACATCTAGCTCTATTTACAACCGTGAAATGAATATCAAATAAAATGTTTTCTTTGAAGGCACTTTAGAATGCAGGAAATGCTTCAGAATATGATGTTTCATTTTTTATTTTTATTAATTTGTATTGGAGTTCAGTTGCTTTACAGTGTTGTGTTAGTTTTTATTGTACAGCAAAGTGAAGTATGATGTTTTAGGACCATCATTGTTAGTGTTGCCACTATCCAAGGTCTTAGTGACTAGATCATTTGTTCTAGAACTGTAGTGCAAATATTCATAGCTTTGGCTAACTAGAGTAATTGGCCTTACGCCAGGACAATATCTCTGCTTCCCCCAACCAGCTGAAAGATAATAGACTTGAAACATCCCTGGCGGTCCAGTGGTTAGGACTGTGCTTTCACTGCCAAAGGTCTGGGTTCAATATTTGGTTGAAGAACAAAGATCCCACAAGCTACATGGCATAGCCTCCCCCCACCCCCCCCAAAAAAGATGATATATTTTATTTAGTCTTTCCGGTTCTAAGATTCAGAAAATGACCATTTAATTCTCTCTTAAGATTTAATTCTCTCTTAAGATTTACATTTTTTAATTCAGTCCAAATATAAAAAAAACACCGAGAGAGAGACGTCTTCTTTCGTTTCCTTCTTCTAGATTTCCCGTGGTATGCTCTTCGGTTCTTACAAGTACAGAAGTGTGACTTTTGCATCAATGAATAAATGCCTTGTCTTTAAAACATGTCATAAGGGAATCCATTTGCCTCTGGGATGTCATCCTAAGCTGTGCTGTTTAAATGTAGCCTTGAAACATGGTACTTCATTTTTTGTTACTAGTGTGATGAAGTGAAATAAATAAGTTAATATTGTTCAGCTCTTTAGAACATTATATATAATGCTTACTTTGTGATATGACACGTAATAAGGATCATATTTAAGTGTTTAATAGGAGACATGGGTGAATTTACTTATTTTCAGTCTCATAACTAATGGAGAGCAAATAGAATAAATACCAGTGAGACCACTTCAGCAAGTGATGTTAAGATCACTGTGGGATTGAGACTGTTCCTAGCACTGTTTATCTCATAATACCCATCTTAGTTTATTTTTCTATTTCACACACATGACATTGAAAAATTATTACTTGCTCATATGTTTGTCCCCTAGCTATACCAAGAGATTCTGGTTGGTAGGGACTTTTTCTCCATTATTTCTGTGTATTCCAGGGCCTGAACATAGAGTCGTTGTTTGATTCATCTTTGTTGATTAACAGACTGAGAAATAAAAGAAATAGTAAATACATGTAATCCTACTTAACCATAAGACTGAGCAAATTAGAGTTCTCAGTTTTCAGATGGGACACTGAACCATCAGGATTCTCCTTATGCCTCCTCCTGGCATAAAATCCTGTTGGTAGGTGACATTCTTACCAAAGTATTGATTCCTGAACTAAGCTAGCATTAATAACTCCTTTCATCAATATAGGTGTTTACTTATCTGTCTTCAAGCATCTTATAAATTTTGATTTTTAAATTATAAGACTTTTTTTTTTTTAAGTCTTGAGTTTCTGATGAGCTCAAAGTCTGAGGCAGACAACCGTATTCCATTCCCCTCTCCCTGATTTAATTCATATAAGAAATAGTGGGATTCTTTTTTATTTTCTTGTATTGGTTTCCTTCTTTACTTGATTTAAATTCCGTATGCTCCCTGCATTTAGAATTGTCTATTACTAAAATGTTCCTTGCAGATTGTTCAGTTTATGGTGCACAATATTACTTTTTCATTGGTAATTGCACTGCAGATTATTATATGAAAAAAGATCCATTCTTTTCTTGAGGCATAAAACCAAGTTCCTGTCTGTGTTGCGGATGTTAAAAATCCCAAGACACTTAAGGAAGAAGAGTGGGAGTATTAACTCTAGAAAAAAAACCTTTGGCCAAATACCCATGAAAAGCCTCTCTCATCATAACACAGGGGATTAAGATTGTTAAGAATGATCTTTCTGAGAGAACTACTTTATGCAATTATAATAAAATATTGAGCATTTCTTTGGATTTTATGCACATTCCTTTCCAAGAGGAAATCCCAAAACATTTTGTAAAATCTCACAAATTTATACTACCAGCAAGTAAAAGGAATGATTTAAATAAATTATCAACATTTCAGAAACAATAATTTAGTTGATCCATAAAATATCCCAAGTACTAAATTGCTAAAAGTGAGTTTTGCTCCTCTAGAAGTATGTAATGTTTACAACTCAGGAGACTATTTTTATATAAATCTAATATTTTAAAATAGCTTAGGGAAGCCTTCTAAAGGTAGAACAAAGATTACTTTGAAATAACTTGTTGATAAATACCCTCAAATTAAACATCTTTCAATTCTGAGTGCCACGTGCATGGAGTAGCAGCAGTTCTAAAAAAGATTAAAAAAAAATATTTTAGCTTTCTTCCAGTTAGTTTTCTGTAATATTTTATATTGTCACCATTGTAACTGAGGTCATTTACTCATGATTATACTGAAGTAGGTTTGCTTTCTTTGTTGCAAATTCTTCTTCCTAAAACTCATGATCTTCACCTCAGACTGCAAACCCTATCAACCTTTTGAAGTGGACACACATTCTGAACTATTCATTACCTTAGATGACATTGGGTTGACAAACCACAGGAGTCACGGCTACTGTGCCCAGCAGAATTGATGACCGTGCTCATTGCAACCAGGGGCTTTGAGTGTACATTGGTTGTTAAGATAAACACAAAATGTTGGTGCCAAGAGAATCAGCGCAACAGAGCTGTAGATGGATGTTATTATTTTTACGAAGAAGGCCTCTGGTGATAAAACAGGGTTGACCCTGTTAGTGGGAGCTCCATAAATCTTTCGTGGCTGAAGGTTCCTGGCCGTGCAGGTTGGAGGGCGGACGAAAGAACCGAAAGATCCAGGATGTACTGTACATGTGAGGATTGCCTATGGGACTCTGCAATAATATAACAATAGCCAAGACTGCAAGGCACAGCTTCAGTTCCTGCCTGCTTTCAACTGCTTCTAATAACAGTTTTAATTTTAGGTTCTTCTTTTTCTTCTGCATTAAGGAAAATTCTTTAAAAAGTTACACCATTTTTATTGTCATTTGGAGTTTTATTTCCCTAATGAAAGGCTTCCTACAATTCTACACAATCTTATAATAAATATTGATTATTTTTTGTTATTTTATGGCCGTTATGAAAATGTTTCTCACTTATTTATGTTGAACATGTTCAAGAACTTTTCCTAAATTCAAAGACAATCATGACAAACTACACACTTCACCTTTTTTGTAGTAGTGGTCACAGTTTGAAGACACAGTATATAATTTGTTGAAATCTTTATATATATTTTATCAATTATTACAAATGAAAGCAAGGATAAACTGATAATGTTACATTGTAACTATTTCCCAAACCCTTCTATTTGATTAGAAATCTTTAGTTTTAATAAACTAACTTACCATACAGTTTATCAAATAATGTCATTTGTTTCCATCCAATTTTAAATATTATTATTAGCACAAATTATATTTCTGTTATTGTTTACAGATAGTGTAAGGATCACAACAGAAGGTGTTTTTATATACCTGTAGTTGGGCATAAGAAAGTCAAGATATAGTATTTCCTGCTGGCGGTTTCAACTATCCCGGAAATAGCTAGTGAGAATCCAAATTCAATAATTTTAAAATATTTATTTATTTATTTATTTATTTAAATTTTAATTTTTACTTTATTTTACTTTACAATACTGTATTGGTTTTCCCATACATTGACTTGAATATTTATTATGTACCTACTTAGGTGCTTTGCAGTTTATATGAAGTATGTGATGTGATTCTTGATTTTCTAAGGTTAGACCCAAGCCCAGTAATTTCCCATGCTTTGCCAAACAGATGATAAAACAAGGTTTATGTTATATAATAAAGTCAAGAATGGGCTTGTTTAAAATTTGTTGAGTCTGGTTGATTAAAGTCATTTTCAGATATTACCAAAATATATTATCATGAAGATGGAGAACATGGCAAATGTCAGTATGTTTGTATGTTTAAAGTATGTTTCCCTTTTAGTATGTTTGTATGTTAGTATGTTTGTATGTTTAAAGTATGTTTCCCTTTTAGTATGTTTCCCTGCAAAACAAAATGAAAACAAAACAAAAGCCCTCCTCTTTTGTAATAGATATCTGGCTATATGTACCTGTTGGGAATGATCAACGAGTCAAACTACTAAAAAAATAATTGCCTGGGAAACTACAATTCCAAAGAGCATCTTTAATAATCTAGGCTAAAATGGATTCACTAGGAGTATGATATTCAGAAACCATTTTCTACCTTTTGTTTAGCTGAAGCTGAAGTTGAATAGCCTTTGGAAGTTGGGATAAATGTGTTCCACATTTCAATAAACTTAGTGGCTTTATGCCTTGTTCCCTGTGTATGGGCCAGCAATAAAATGCCGCTACCTTCCCTTGTTAGAAACAGAGCTTCACTCTAAGCAGATCTTGGGGGAAATTATATCATCAAGGGAAGAAACCACTGATGACTTAGCATTTTAATTCTTGCTCTTTACTTTTTTTTTTTTTTAAGAGTTTTAATTTGTTAGGTCATTATCCTCAGAAGCTAATGTACTATTCTGAGTCTGTTCTAATCACATTGTAGGTGAAAAATATATTTTAACTGGAATTGACTTCCCAAGAATTTATAAAATGTTTTCAAATATTTTTAAAAGCTCTGAATATAGTTTTAATTACTTTGGAAAGCTATGCCCATTTAATATAATTTTTCCCTTCAAATATCTGACATTATTTGGCAAAAAGTTTAAATATAAAATAAAAGCTGTGATTAAGAAACATGTTTAAATAGAATAGTAGATTTTCTCATTGTTTTTCATAGCATTTCAGGAGAGAACTCTTTTGTGTTTGGGAAATTTGTATTTTTAAAATATATTTTTAAAAGTAATTGTATATCTAAGTAAATTGCCCAAAGAAGATGCCATATAAACAGAACCATTGTCCAGTTGATCAAATACCAAACTTATTTTGAAAGTAAATATATACTTTTCAATTCTACAAATTTAAGTACATTATTCAATTTAATATATTCACTTACCCTTGAATTAAATTTGCCAGCACAGGAGGTCATAAAATGCTCTTGTCAAAAGCTTGTACGATCATATATGGCTTTTGACTTATCTGTGTTCCATTCCATGGCTAGTCTCTTAACTCCTTTTATAATTTCATTGTCAATGATTCTGTTTTATGTCATATTTATATTTTTCCATTTTTATTATTTTTTACAATCATTTTCAGTCTTAACTAAATTGGAGCATAAAATACACTATTTAAATTCTTTATTAAAACACTTTAATCTATTATTTTAAATATAATAGATTAGAATAAATTTTAGAGCAATTACTAATAAGGTAATTCTATGTTCTTTTCATTAATTCTTAACTTTTTAAAATGTATTTATGCTGAATGAGGTTTGACAGATCTTCCACAGAGGATGGGAGGGATGGAGGAAGTACCTGGTGGTTGTCAAGAAAACAGGGCAGCAAAGAAAGACACTCTCGTCAGTGGTTCTTTGTTTTTGTCTTGCTTGCGTATATTTTTGTAAAGCAGAATGTAGAGCAAGCAGGTTACTTCATGAAAAACGATTTTGTCCATTTTTTCCCCGGTGAGTAAGACATTTTCCCCATGAAGGACATGTTTTAATCAAAATCATCTTGATTTTTTGATATAAAATATAAATTTAAAAATGCTATATTTTTTTCCCCAAAATCTAAAGTGAGCATTGTTCATTTTATTTGCCAAGACAATAAAATCACTATTAACATGCAAGGTATATTTATACTTGGGTTCTTATAATGTAGCTACATTTTTCTTAAATTAGTTACAGCACAATTTCTTTTTAACTGCCACATATTGTCAGTTTCTATTTTCCTTTTCACAAACACAACTTGACTTTTTTCTCTTACATGTTTATTTAGAATGGTTTACAAAAATTCAAGAATCATTTGCATGTTTTGCTCCGTCAAGCAAAATCTCCATGTGTTCATATTTAGTAGCTGTTGTCACATTTCAAACTTTTTAAATTCAATTCCTGAGAAAGTGTTTTTCATAAAACCAGTATCACAGGATGAAACTGTACATAGGCCACATCACTTTCTAGAAACAACATTCTGCCTCCTAAAAATCCAAATTACATTCCTGAGTGTCTGAAGACCATGTGTTGAGGTGTTCCTAGAGACCACTGAGGTGGGGCAATGGAGTCTAGATACTGAACCAGCAATTTTGCAGTCCAAGCTTACAAACACTGAATAGCAACACTTCTGTACCTATGAAAGGTGGCTTATAGTCTCTGCAGATGATACAGCAAGAATCAAATGTATGGATTGCATGGTACAGTGGGAAAAACAGTTGTGTTACAGTAATACTATTCTGAATATTAAATTTATAACTCCTTTCAATAAGCATTTTTTTAACCCTACAAAACAGAGAAATTGCAAAAATGTAGTTAAGTAAAATTGAATTCCTCTTAAGAAAACTACCTCAAAAAATGTCTCTGTACCAAATGTCTCTGTACCAAAACCTTGGAATATTTCATTCCTTAGAGCCACAAATAAGTCCTACACACACACACACACACACACACACACACACACACACACAGAGGTTGATAAAAGGAGATGAAACATGCTTCACTGAGAATGTAGCCTTGTTTGTAAATTTAAAAAAAAAATTACATTTCCTAGATTATAAGAACTGTAAAAAGGACTTACACTGTTGGTGGGAATATAAATTGGTGTAGCTACTATGGAAAACAGTATGGAGGTGCCTTAAAAAAACTAAAAATAGAGTTGATATGTGATCCAGCAGTCTTATTCCTGGGCATATATCCAGAGGAAAACTCTAATTTGTAAAGATACATGCACTTCTTTGCTCAGTCGTGTCCAACTTTTTGCGACCCCATAGACTGTAGCCTACCAGGCTCCTCTGTCCGTGGGATTTTCCAGGCAATAGTACTGGAGTGGATTGCCATTTCCTTCTCCAGAGGATCTTCCCAACCCAGGGCTTGAACCCGGGTCTCCCACATTGTAGACAGACGCTTCACCATCTGAGCCACCAGGGAAGTCCCTGAGTTCATAAGAGCGCTATTTAAAATAGGCAAAGCAGGGAAGCAACCTAAATGTCCACTGACGAATGGAGAAGATGTGGTATCTGTGTGTGGTTGAAAGTGAAAGTGTTAGTTGCTAAGTCATGTCCAACTCTTTGGAATCCTGTGGGTTACAGCCTGCTGGGCTCCTCTGTCTATGGGATTCTCTAGGCAAATAGACTGGAGTGGGTCGCTCTTCATTTCTCCAGGGGATCTTCCTGACCCAGGGATGGAACCCTGGTCTCTTGCATTGCAGGCAGATTCTTTACTGTCTGAGCCACCTGGGAAGCCTGTGTGTGTACTCAATCATAAAAAAAAAAAGAAAAAGAATGAAATGATGCAACATGGACGCACCTGGAGATTATCATGCTAAGTGAAGTAAGTCATATAGAGAAAGACAAATATCATGATATCACTTATACATGGAATCTAAAATGTGATACAGATAAGCTTATTTATGAAACAGAAACAGACTCACAGACAGAAAACAAACTTGTGGTTACCAAAGAGGAAAGGGGAGAGGGAAGGGATAAAATAGGAGTTTGGGATTAGCAGATATAAACTACTATATATAAAATAGAGGTCCCACTGAATAATCCAGGAAATTATATTCTCTGTCCTGTAATAAACCATAATGGTAAATAATATGCAAAAGAATATGCATATATATGAATTTACTGTACACCAGAAACTAAAACAATGTTACAATCATTTATACCTCAATTAAAAAAAAAATAGGAGTAACACAATCCTGGTAGTGATCCAGAGAGTACCTTGTGAGGAGTATGAAGCCTATAATTTATCATCTCAGTTTTCTTCCAAGGCTGTCATCAATCTCCATCAGACTCCAATTTTTCCCATACCTCCCATCAAAGTTGGAGAAATATCTGTGTTGTTCTTTAAGAAGTGAGCTACAGTGTGCATTGGTTAACACTGTGCAGGGTTCCCTGGTCACCGCAGCACAAACCACCCCAGAAACCCCAGCCGAACATGAGAAAATTGATGAAGCCTGCTAAAAGCGCCTGGCCACAGATATACAGACCTATCTCTTACCCCGTTCACCCTTTGCTTGCTGCAATAACTCACTGCTCTGGGGAGATCTGATCTGGCTGTCCCTATGAGCACTGAGGAGCAAGAGGAAGACTTGGGATGAGAACAGGAACACTACGCAGATGTGCCAGAGACCTGATCCCCAGCACCCCCAAGCCTCCGCCTGCTCTTTTTTGTGCCACCTTCTGTGGGTCTGATCAGTTTTCACTTAAACACAGTCAAAAGCTTAGTAAACAAAAATGTATGGGTTTCTTGGGTTTGTTTTCATTCTCTGAGCTGACATCGTTGGCCATGAGTCTTGTATAGTCTTTCTCTTGTAGAGTCTTTCTCTCTCTTTTAAATCCTCTCACGTTTTCCCATGCTTAAAAACAAAGCGTCGTCTTCTGATCACCACCTTTCTCGTCTCTCTCTGTACTCATACCACTTTGTCCTATAAATTCTCTCATTTACTTCTGGTAGCTTCTGGCGTCTAGTACTTCTCATCCACCTCATACACATTTCATTCATGTGTAAACCTAGCTGAATAGAAAGCATAAGACCTATTAAACATGTTGGTCCTCAGTAATGTTTTTAGGCATGTGATATTACCTTTTTTCTCCAGCTCTGATACATTTCATATTTTAATGTTTTTTCATCTATTTTTGTAGATTTTGCCCTATTATTTTCCTTTTTTACAATTTTACTTTTAGAATTTGGTACAGAAGAAATGCTGCCACAAAATAAAAATGGGAAGTATTCCTGCTTTTTGTAGTATATAGAGTTCTAGTGTTTAAATTGGGCACTATTTCATCCTTACTGATTGATAGAATTCATTCATGAAAACATCTGGGGATGGATATTTAGTTTGAGGCAGTTTCTAACTATAGATTTAATTTCCTTAGGAAATATACAACTATATGCAGGACAGGAAGCAACAGTTAGAACTGGACATGGAACAACAAACTGGTTCCAAATAGGAAAAGGAGTACGTCAAGGCTGTATATTGTCACCTTGCTTATTTAACTTCTATGCAGAGTACATCATGAGAAACTCTGGGCTGGAAGAAGCACAAGCTGGAATCAAGATTGCTGGGAGAAATATCAATAACCTCAGATATGCAGATGACACCACCCTTATGGCAGAAAGTGAAGAGGAACTAAAGCGCCTCTTGAAAGTGAAAGAGGAGAGTGAAAAAATTGGCTTAAAGCTCAACATTCAGAAAACGAAGATCATGGCATCTGGTCCCATCACTTCATGGGAAACAGATGGAGAAACAGTGTCAGACTGTTTTTTTGGGCTCCAAAATCACTGCAGATGGTGATTGCAGCCATGAAATTAAAAGACACTTACTCCTTGGAAGGAAAGTTATGACCAACCTAGATAGCATATTCAAAAGCAGAGACATTACTTTTCCAACAAAGGTCCATCTAGTCAAGGCTATGGTTTTTCCAGTGGTCATGTAGGGATGTGAGTTGGACTGTGATGAAAGCTGAGCACCAAAGAATTGGTGCTTTTGAACTGTGGTATTGGAGAAGACTCTTGAGAGTCCCTTGGATTGCAAGGAGATCCAACCAGTCCATTCTAAAGGAGATCAGTCCTTTGTGTTCTATGGAAGGAATGATGCTTAAGTTGAGACTCCAGTACTTTGACCACCTAATGCGAAGAGTTGACTCATTGGAAAAAACTCTGATGCTGGAGGGATTGGGGACAGGAGGAGAAGGGGACAACAGAAGATGAGATGGCTGGGTGGCATCACTGACTCGATGGACATGAGTTTGAGTGAACTCCAGGAGATGGTGTTGAACAGGGAAGCCTGCGATTCGTGGGGTCGCAAAGAGTCGGACACGACTGAGAGACTGAAATGAACTGAACTGAAGATGTTCTAATTATTGTTTTCTTTCCCATAGATTTTTGCTTCTAGGTATTTGTTCAGTTTATCTAAACTTTCAAAATATGTTGCAGTGAAACTATTTATAATTTCATCCTATTGACATTGTTTTGAAAACTGTAGACTTCAGAGTATCTTCTTTTTATTAGCTATGTAGGTAATGTATACCTTCCTTAGAATTTTCTTGATCAGTCTCACTGCTGGTGTACCACTTCCCCAGTTTTTTTCATAGGAATATCTGTTGCTTTAATCTCTTCTGTATGTTTATTTTGTGTTTCCTTTATTTCTGCTCTTACTTGTATTATGTTCTTCTTTTTCCTCTCAGGTTAATTTTATTTTTTCAACTTTTTAATATAAATATTTATATCATTGATTTTAACCTTTTTTGTGCACTAAAATTATAAATTATGCTCAAAACAGCTTTATCTTTATCTCACAATGTATGAAATGTTTTATTGTCATTCAGTTTGTTGTGACTTCTTGCATCATTGTGTTACTTATAAGTGTATTGCTTAATTTCCAGTTGGTAGTTTTCTAGTTAAATTTTTCTTCCTGATTTCTAGATTAATCACTGTGTTCAGAAAACACGCTCTGTACTATGTCAGTCTTTTGAAAATTATTTAACTTGGTTATGGTCCAGCATTTAGCCCCCAAATTACAACAAGAGTTATCAAAAAGAATTGAATTCTGTAGTAGTGGATCCTAAAAAACAAAATGCACAAAATTGATCTAATTTCTGTATCCTTACTAAGAGTCTACTTGTCTTATCAGTTATTGAAAGGTATGTTAAATATCCAAGCCTGAATACAGATTGATTTTATCTTCTATTTCTGTCATTTTCTTTCTTTCCTTTTTTTTTTTTTTTTGATTGGTCAGGTAAAGTGTTTTGTTTTGTTTTTTTTTTCTAAATTGGAGCATAGTTGCTTTACAATGTTGTTCAGTTTTTCTGTACAACAAAGTGAATCAACTATATGTGTATATATATCCCCTCCCTCTTGAGCCTCCCTCCCACCCCACCGGAGTCCCACCCCTCAAGGTCACCACAGAGTACTGATCTGAGCTCCCTAAGCTGTATAGCAGCTTCCCATTAGCTGTCTATTTCACACATGGTAATTTATATATGTCACTGCCACTCTGTCAGTGAAAGCTGTACTGTTAGGTATATACAGTTAGGACAGTTACAGTTTCTTTATGGATTGATCTTTCCGTTATGAAATATTCCTCTTTATTGTTAGAGATGCTTTACGACTTTCTAGAATCCAGGAAACTATCTAGTTCTTCTTCACGTTAGGCTTTGATCTCTTTGGCAGCAGTTCAAGGACCTGGTGGTAACTCCCAACACTTATGTCACTCTCAAAGTGTTCTCAAGGTCCTTTCCTACTGACTTTTCCACAGCACTTTTCCAGACCTTCCCATTATTAGAAACTATGGATAGGATCTCTGCAATAAAATATTTTATACTCAGAGCCATCATATTTTCTCCCCTATTTCCTTTTCCTTTTATACGCCAATATTTCCTTTTAGAGCAGTGAAGAGAAACTATTAAAATCTAGAAGTAATTTTCCTTCGAATCCACAGTCTTGTGATGATGTCACAATGTATATTAATGCTATCTCTGTTTCCATTTCTCTCTGACACCTGAGAGCCTTTGGCTGGGAGGATTTCTTATTAATGAATAATTCAATAATTCTGTCATCATGACCAACACACTTAGTTCTCACTTTAACCTTAGGTGGGAGTTGATTGAGGCTTCAAATAATTACCAGCACCTTCTTGTGGCAATAACAGGTGACTTTTCTAATATATATATATATATGTAGTAGTAAAGACTCAGAAAAATATGAATTATAAGATTCAAACTATAAAGTTTTCTTATGAAATGGAAAATAAAAAAATTTCCCTCTAAAAGTGTTTTATAGTGTGATCCTAATGAATCAACTAATTTGAAGAAGTGTTTAAATTAGTATGGAACCAGGAGTGTTCCAGCCAAATAAGGGCAACTAAAATTTTTAATCTGATCTTACCCTGCTTGTAACATCTGGTTATTAATTTGTGACTTAGTGATAGGAAATGGTAGGATTCTTTATTCTATACAATGATATGATTTTCTCCATATCTGTAACTTTCCTTTACCCATCCATGACATTAGCTACATGCTCAAGGCTACCCAGTTCCCATTCCTATTTCATCCCCTACTACAAACTTTAGGAAGTTATCTTCAACTGACTTAGCTATTTTTCTCTCAGAACTTTACACTAAAGATGCCTTGACCAGAGCTTCTCTGTGCTCATAAACCTGTACTTTCTTGCACATGACTGAATCACTCATACTTTAATCTGGAAAAAAGAACTTTCCTTTATTACATGCATGAGCAATTTACAATCACTTTCTAATTATTACACGAGACTAATGTTTCCATCTCAGAAATAACTACTGATGCAAACATTTCTATATCTGTTTTCTTTCAAGCTCACTGTCTTCTCAGGCTATGGTAACTGCTTCTGATTTGGTCACCTTGCTCTCTTCCCTTCTTTTTTCCACTTACCTTGTCAAGGAGCCAGAGTAATTTTCCTAAATAAGCCTGTTCAAATCACTTTTTGCTTAAAGTCATTCACTAACTCTTGGCTGTTGAAAATTTCTATCAAGGACAACTTCTTCGTAATCTGGGTCCTTCTTAAAATTTCAGCCCTTTTACTAACTTATCACCTCTCCTACCATCTAATTTTTGCAGCTGTCTATTTATATTCCAGTCCTGTTTATAGGGAGGAAATGCCCAGGCACGAGGTAAGCCCTCAGTGCAGATGGACTGCAGGAATGCAAGATGCCTGAGAGGAAAGGTCAATTTTCATTTGAATGACTCCCACAAAATATGTCTGCCAGTGTTCCAACCTAAATCACCATCCATCGCTTCTTTGTTTTCATCCTGTGGTAGTCCATGAAAAAGAAAATAAAAAGGTAACCTCTTTCTGTTTTGAGCCGTGCATATTCTGTGGAGCTACTTAATAACCTAAAACTGTAGCTATGGACTGGAGTGGAAAGAACATGGACTCAGGAGTCCAGGGCTCCTGGTTTTAGTCCTATGAATTTAAGAAAATCACCTAAAGTCCCAGCAACTCATTTTCTCCTAGGTCTTTCTTGGGCCTTTCCAGCTTTAGAATTCTATGGATTCAGGCTGAGCCTCACATCACCCATGTTTGTATTAGGTTCATTCTGTTTTTCTGGGCTCTGATTGGTTTCTTCCCTTTCCTGATCTTGCCTCATTTCACTTTTGTCATTTTAAACTCTGGTAGCACTAACATAAAAGGGCCTCTTATTTTGGATTGGCCCCTTGTTTCCATACGAATTCAAGGTTTTTTAATGGCTGTCATTTCTGCAGAGCAAATGGTTGTGTAAAACAATTGCATCTTTGCTTTGTCTCTATAGATATGCATTGTGATTCTAATGAAAACTGTGATGAGCAATTGTGTGTCTAACTTCCCCAGTCTCAGAGCTGCATTGCTCACAGGCGCAATGTTATTAGCTCATTTGTCTGACATCATAGGATGTAAAGTTATTGCACAAAGTTACATTTCCAGTGCTTAGCCCAGATGTTGAACTGCCTGATGGATTAAAGTTCTTGGGCCCTAAATTTCAGATAAAGTTGGTTATCTTGGGTATATATTTTTCAAAAACCGAATCATTAACTCACAAATGAAAGAGGAGGTCTTGATTAAGTCAAAAGAATGACTTGAGATTTGATCTGATCTGAAGAGTCTTGTCTTTAATGTAAGTAACAGACTCTCTGGCTGGCCCTGGAGTGAGAACAGGAACAGGATCAGCGTTGACAACATATGCCATGGCCAGTGTCTGAGGTTCCCATCGTTCTGTGTGGCGTCCTGTTCAGTTCAGCAAATTCCAGAGGATTTTGCACCCCATTGACTGTACTAGTGACAAGATCTGATGTCTGTCAGCAGACAGGAAAGTCACAGCCTGTTGTGAGCATGTGTTGGACTCACTCTTCTGGTTTTTGTAGAGTGTATTGGCTGGTTTGCTTCAGTGATCACTTTACAGTCTGCTCCGCGCTGAGTCTGGAAAGCAAAAAACTGTGAAACTGTTTCCTTGTGCTTCAGTGTGTCCTCAAGGATACTTGAGAGAAGTGGTCCCTCCTCTTACAGAAGGACCCTTGGAGACTACCAGACCATACCTTCTCGTTTCATAGGGAAGGAATTAAAGGGCTGGAGGGATTAAGTGACATGCTTAAGGTCATATATCAAATTAGGGAATGCTTTAGGTATATGAATTCAATTTCTCCTAACTTAAAAGTTCAGGGTTTTCCACTTGTCTATGCTTATTTTCCAATTAAGGTTAGAGCTGTATTTAATTCATACATAGGATTAAACAATCTCTACAAACAGGCTTTATTTTTCCCATGAGTGGATGGTAGCTGGTAAAAGATGGAACATTCCTCTGGAGGTTATATGTCTCTTTATTACACATGGGGGAAGGGTTCAAGGGTTCACCATCTTATATTTTGGGATTTCCTCCAAAATATAAAAAAGTAGTTGCGAGGTGACTCACATTCAACAGATGTCCAGCACAGAAGTCTTTCTCAAATTTGGCTAGAAATCAGAATCTGTGATTATGTATTTATTTATCTGCTATGTTTTTATTTATTTATATTTTCATACAGATTCTCAAGAGTCATGAAGGAACAGCAGAATGATAACCTCTGTTGTTAGGCGATCTTGAATCTGTACAAGATCAAAGAATCTGTACTGGTTTAATGTTCTGAGGTGATTCTGACTTACAGTCAGTTTTTGGATTCACAGCCTTTGTGGAAGGAGGACTCAGCTGTTTGTGGTTTTCTGCTGTAGCATAAGCCGCTGTAACGCCATGCAGCTATGCGCTACAACTGGAAATGTTTAGGTCATATAACACCTTTCAATAAAGTTTGGAAAGTTTGCTCCACATTGACAAGTCCATACATTTAGACAATAATGCCTTCCTGGTCTTTTCATAAGGTATTATTTTCTCCATAATATGCAGCTAAATAGCCATCAGGAATGGACATATGTATTTTTGGACAGAATTATGCCTGAGAAGTATAGAATATCTCTTTTTCTCTACTGGTCTTCTTGCCCTACCCTGAGGGGCAGTGATATCACTTGGAAGAGTTGTAACATTTTTAAATGGGTATGTAGAAGGTGATTTCAAACTTTGAATAATACCACACAGAAAATTCTAGGGCAACAAAGCTTTAGGTTATCATCTATAAAACTTGTCTTTATGGATTATTCATGATGATTCCTACATTTCATCAAAGTTTCAAGCATGAACTCCAAGTTAAAATTACAGCTTTCAAAGCAGAGGCAGGGAAGGAGTGAGCTGACGTGTGCATTATTTTAAAAATGGAATGACTGTGGGAGAATGTTGACATTTAGGTAAATAACTTAAAATTGCTTGCTAAGTATACTGGCCTTTTTATTCTGTTAGACTTTTGACTTAAAAATCTGAAATTGACTCAGTTTTTCTACTGCTTTCATGTATGAGAAAATCAGTTTCATAGCAGTGATTCTGAAGAAGAGACATAAAATTTAAAAAGAAAGGAAACGTCACTTTTGAGGGTCTAGTATCAAAGTAATACTATTTCTTGTGATAGTTAATGGTAAGAAATTTGGAATCCAATAAGGAAAAAATGTTATTTTACTGACTCACTGGGAACTCGTCATACTTCATTGGCATTTTAGATACCAGCCACCTAAAATATTAGGTGGCCTCCTAGAATTGCCTATTTTTGCCTTTCAAAGTCTATAAATTATGAAACTTTATATTCTACTGGCAAATAGACAATGCTTTCTCATTTCCTTGCCCTAACTTCTTACTCATTTACATTCACAGTTGTACTATGCTGAATTTAGTTATATCATGGTATATGATGGTAGGGTTATACAAGAAGATGGAGTGAATGTGTATGTAGCACATTATTTGACACAAACCTATGCTATTTCCATCTGCCTGCAATGCAGTATTTGGAAATGGGTGTCAAATATTTTAAAGTCCAGCAGACATAGCCTTCTCAACAGTTTTCAAAGGCTCTTTGGTTCTTCAGCATTTCATTCTCCTCTCAGAGAACACAAACCCACGACCTAGTCAGAAAGAACTCTTTATAAGAAAAGAAAAACAAAACCGATTAAAACCACTACCACCACAAACCCAGATTCATAATTTTTCTCCGAGTTTTTGAAAAGAATAAAGTTGGAAGGAGAAAGTTGTAGAGAAAATAATATGCTTAAAATTTTTTTTGGATTTATTTATTGGCTGTGCTGGGTCTTCGTTGCTGCATGGGTTTTCCTCTAGTTGTGATGTGCGGGCATCTCTTTGTGGTGATTTCTCTTGTGGAGCAGGGGCTTTCAGTGCACAGAGTTCAGTAGTTGTGGCTCATGGGCTCAGAAGTTGCAGCATCCAGGCTCTAGAGAACTGGCTCTCTAGTTGTGGCACACAAGTTTTAGTTGCTCCACAGCTTGTAGGAATCTTCCTGGATCAGGGATAGAATCCGTGTCTCTTGCATAGATAGGTGGATTCTTTACTACAGAGGCACCAGGAAAGCCCATAAATAATACACTTTATACCCATAGAAAGATGACAATGAAACAGCAATATCCTTTCTTCATGTCCTGCCCTCCATGGATCTTCTTGTCAAATAACCACACATTGGGACATGAAGAAGCATTCCATGGAAAGACTCTTCAGAGACCGAATTTTTCATGAGTGCTATAATTTACTACTTTCAGTAAAAAGTCAAGAGTGATACAATTCATGTGTGGATTAATGTACTCTCATAGAAATCTTTGTAATGTGAGACCCTGTTTTGGCAAATTGTTACCTTGGTTTCTACAGTTCCTTCTTAATATCCTCTGCTTATTCAAACAGCAGTGATTCTTGGTAATTGAGGTCATCTTCTAGTCCTTCAGGATCAAAAACAAACCAGAAGTGAAATTAGATTTCTACTTTGAAATGCATTCCCACTTTGTACATATTTATATCAATAAGCTTCCTCTTAAAGTGACACTTCTATGGCCTGCCTAGAAATTTTGCCTCAGTCCAGTTTGAACCAGCCGCAACATCTCACTTGTTTTGATTATTAAACTCCAGTTCACTGCTGATGCTCTACTAAGTGATGATTTGTAAGTATTTCTGTCCCAGGGTTTGAAAATCAGGGCTCACAAAAATGAATTTTTGTTTGTTTTATTTTAGACCTCATATGGAAAATATAACCATTTATATTTACAGCTCAGTTAAATCCTCTTTAAGTCCTGCCTCTCAAATCATTTTCCTTCTTTCTTTTTTAGCCTACAGTCATGTCTAGCTGAGTTACAACATTAGAGATTCCAAATGAGACAGAGAAGCATTATTTGATTTACATTTAATACACTTAAAGGGACTTCCCTGGTGGCTCAGACAGTAAAGTGTCTGCCTACAATGCAGGAGACCTGGGCTCAATCTCTGGGTGGGGAAGATCCTCTGGAGAAGGAAACGGCAACCCACTCCAGCAGTCTTGTCTGGAAAATCCCATGGACGGAGGAGCGTGGTAGGCTATACAGTCCATGGGGTTGCAAAGAGTTGCACACAACTGAGCAACTTCACTTTCACTTTCACACCTAAATTCCTTCTTAGCAAGTTTATTTGTAGATTTACAAATCTTAATATATTGCACTGAGGAAAGTTAGGTTTGCCTCTGCTAGTGAAATATGTGATAAACATGTAGCGAGCTCAGTTAATAGTTCGGAACTGTAAATGTAGGACGCTGGATCTCCTATTGTTTGGTTTCGTACTCAGGTTTGTTTTAAATGGGCATTCATACATTACTTTCAGGTCTACTCTTAATCACATTACACATGTTCAGTTATCTTATAAAAGAATTCATCCACATAGAAAGATGGAATCTCAGATGGTAAAGCGTCTGCCTGCAATGCGGGAGACCCAGGTTCGATCCCTGGGTTGGGAAGATCTCCTGGAGAAGGAAACGGCAACCCACTCCAGTACTCTTGCCTGGAGAATCCCATGGGCGGAGGAGCCTGGTAGGCTACAGTCCATGGGGTCGCAAAGAGTAGGACACGACTGAGCGACTTCACTTTCACTTTCAATGTATATTTACAATGTATGCCAATAGTGATTGGTACCACCTACACATCAATATCACCATGACAAAATTCCTTTAAATATTGTCAAGATACATGATCATATTAATTTTATTAAAACATAAAACAAATACATTTTCACAATAAAAATATTTTATAATTGTAACATCAGGTTCTTCCTGTGATTTTACCACAGGATTGTGTGACAGTTTTCAAGTCAGTACTTCATTTGGCTTTCTTATGTGTAAAACTGAAGGTCTGGGTGACATCTAAGGTCTAGTCTCAATTCTGAAACATTATGATTCTATGGTGTTTCAGCATGCTGAAGATATCCCAGATTTAGTTCTGTATTGTCATTTTATAGAAGGGGAATGGGTTAAAATAATTTTCTACGTGCATACATCTGAGTGGTCCAGAGCACTGTATACGGGTGCTGTGAAGGTTAGAGGTTTGAATCATCACAGTCCTTAACTTCAAAGACTTGAAAGCATATTGCAAGATGCTAAAATTCAATATGTCTTTCAAAAACTTTTCATCAACGTCTGTAGGCTCAAGCATTTTGAATAGATAGGTCATTCAGAATCAGGCTCATCTTTATTGTTAGAATTCTTTTTTTTTTTTTGGTACTTCATTTTATTTTTTTATGAAGTATAATTGATATGCAATACTGTGTTAGTTTCAGGTGTACAGCAAAGTGATTCAGTTATACATATTCTTTTTCAGATTATTTTCCCATATGGTATTACACATATTGAGTATATATAATCCTTGTGCTTATAGATCATGTTGGTTATCTCTTTTATATATGGTAGTGTGTATATGTTATGGAGAAGGGAATGGCTACCCACTCCAGTATTCTTGCTTGGAAAATCCCATGGACAGTGGAGTCTGCGGGCTACAATCCATCTCTCTGCACCTTTCCCCTTTGGTAGCCATGAGTGAGTCTATTTCTGTTTTGTGTATAAATTCGTTTCTATCATTTTTTTTTAATACAAAATTCCTTGTTTGGATGTTCCAGCCTCTGTGCAGCTGAATCACCCTGCTAATCAGTCTATACTTACATGACTTCCAAAAGTGCAAACTGAACTGCTGCTTTTCCTCCTTAGAGATTTGCTGTCCCATTTGTTTTTAAGCTTTTTGAAAGAAAAGAAAAAAATTTGGCTTTGCATAAGAGCTGTGCCTTGTGGAAGTTTTGGAAATTTAAAATTGCAGTCAAGATCCCCACTTGCAGGTGAAACATTATCTGGTCATCTTGTCATTAGTGCTGACAGTGTTGGCTGGGGTTGCAGTTGAGAAAAATGCTGGAATGAACCTGGAAACAGTCATATGTGCCTCATCCATCACCTCATTAATCACAAAGTTAACATTGTCTCTGAAACAGTGCTGCTATAGTGTAGAGGTAATCCTCATTTATAGTTAAGCTACTAAACAACATTCAAGAGTGAAGATTCCCCTTCATGCCCTGCCAAGTATAGCTGAGACATGACAATCATGACATTATTCATTGATAATTAAAGCAGGAAGAAGTATCCTGGGCCATGATCTCATTTTTATACAGAATGGAATAGGCTCCGAAGAGGTTCCATGTAGACCCATAATTATTATCTTATTTTCTTGAGGGGGTACTATTAGTATCATAGTTTATGACTAGAAATATGATGAAGTCAGAGAATATTAAGTTTAAAGTCCTGTACTTCAGTGTATTACCTCTGTCCACTAATGGTCATGGTATTTAATATCTCATCTCCAGCTTGCAAAGTTGTGAGATCATACCAGTGTGCAATATCAATACAAGGAATTATAGAGGAAATGGGGAAATGATAATGATGACAATTGGGTATGATTCTGATTTATGTGCACACTAGTCTAGAGGTATAAATAAGCCACTTAGGGAAATGTGTTCATCTGAATGTGTTGGAGTTGCAATATATCACGAAATCCAGAGGGCAGATATATCCCCACAAGCACTTAATTTTTACTCAGAGGCAGCTGTTTGTCCCTGAAGGATCTGGTTATTCTTTTAAAATATATACAGTTTGGGTCTAAGATTATGAGTATATTTAGTTATTTATAAAAATATATGCATGCCATATATAATAAAAAGAAATGTTACCTATTCATTCACTCCCTCAAAAAGGTACATTTGAAATAAATATTTGTATGTATGAGTATTCTAAAAAGCTCTGTATGTATATAAGATTAAATATTTATGTTCTTTTAATTTCTGTCCTAGGGAATTAAAAATTCAAAAATAATAACAGTGAAAAAATAGCAAAGATTTTTAAGTGATCTGAGGTTACTCAAAGTTTAGTTTCGGTGTTACATAGGTTTGAGAGGAGCAGTATCACTTAGGTCACATTATAGTATTCGGAACTATTCCCATCTTTAATATAAGACTTCAAATTGGTATTTTAATTTGTGAAAGTCAATCTGCTAGCATCTTAATTATGGATACCTGAAGCTGTAAGATTAGAGAAACAGAGTCTATTATTTCTTACTGTTGGAAGCCCCTGTAATAGGTAAAACTTTTTAACGTGTTGAAAAAAACTGAAGTCATGCTAATATGACTGTTTTGACTATTAATATTATATCTCTTCACTTTCAAATTTCTTGCAGTATGCTCCTCAAAGCTGTCCCATCTAGTTTCTCTTTCCAACACTCTAGCAGAGTCTTCCTATAAAAGTTAAAAGATTAAATTACATGCCATATATCCAGACCTTATTTTATTTGATCTCTTTCCATACCACTCCCTCTTTCCGGCTTGTCTGCCTTCTATTTCATGACACTTCCAAGTCTCCTGCATCTTCACTACCCTTTCTAGTCATTCACCATTCCTTTTTGTTGTTGCTGTTAATAGAAGCCTTAAACATTGTTTCCACTGAGTTTTTGTTATTTGGTCCATTTACCATTAAGTCAGCTATTCCTGAAGGAGATCTTCCGTTGTATCGATTTTCTCTAGATGCCTTTCCAAGTGTGCTAAACATTACAGTTATCCAAATCCTCATGTGACCCCTCTCTCCTGCGATCTAGATTTCTATTATCAACTGTATATCCAAGACATTATTTCTTTGATATCCTCTAGCCACTTCAAAATTAAGCATGGCAAGATGAAACCTTATTCCGTCCAGACTCCCCTTGGGTATTTTATATCTCTAGAAACTATCTTGCCATGTGAAAGCCATCTCACAGGTTAAGGCGTTGCCTCTTTAATTCTCTTTCATATTCAGCCAGTCACAAAATCCTGTCAATTAACTACAAGAACTTCTTGAGTCTGCCCATCTCTTTTCATTCGTATGGTGCTAGTTCAGGCTCTCTCTCTTCCCATAATTCATGAGGAGCTCAGTTGACCGTCCAAGGTTACACAGTCAGTAACTGCCTCAGCCAGTGGCTGAATGTCAGTGAGTTCTCTGACTTCTTGTTCTTTAGTCAGATCATGAATGGTACAATCCATTCATTTTGTTAAAACTGGTTTTATAGATGTTGTAGTTATTACTGCTTTTACATGACTTTTTACTTGATTAAAAATCTGTGTTGGATGGGTATGGATAACATATTAACTGACTTTCCTCAGTTATATACGTGAGGATAGTTCAGTTCAGTTCAGTTCAGTCGCTCAGTCGTGTCCGACTCTTTGCAACCTCATGAATCACAGCACACCAGGCCTCCCTGTCCATCACCAACTCCGGAGTTCACTCAGACTCATGTCCATCGAGTCAGTGATGCCATCCAGCCATCTCATCCTCTGTCGTCCCCTTCTCCTCCTGCCCCCAATCCCTCCCAGCATCAGAGTCTTTTCCAGTGAATCAGCTCTTCACGTGAGGTGGCCAAAGTATTAGAGTTTCAGCTTCAGCATCATTCCTTCCAATGAACATCTAGGACTGATCTCCTTTAGGATGGACTCGTTGGATCTCCTTGCAGTCCAAGGGACTCTCAAGAGTCTTCTCCAACACCACAGTTCAAATGTGATATCAAATGTTTTATTTCACCAGAAGTTTCATCTCCATAGCTTTTGACCAGAGGAATAAACTATACATTCATAATGAAATTTTTAAAATAGCCGTCAAATAGACAAAAGTTGAAAGATATTAAAATAGTTTAAAAATAAGGAGTTCTAAAAGTTCTCATTTCAAAAATGAGAAGTAGATAAAAGATGAAAGAAAACATTATTTTGCATAACAATGAGAGTCCTGTTACTAGTGGGGCTACTTTCCAAGAGTAAAGAGAAGCTGTGGAGAGTGTTCAAAACTTCCCTCATGATTTTATACTGTGGTAATTTATCAAGCCAACCAAGTTATTATGTCCTTACTTTGTAACATAAAGAGAAAGCAACTCACAAATTCCCATTTGAAACGTTGACTCCCTAACCATGTTCTGAGTATACATTTACACAAATTGAGAAGAAAAGGGAAACAGAAGTTAGCCTTCAAGGCAAATAGAATTTTAGTTTACTCAGTTATTGTTGTGATATTTTATTGATATAAAAATATTGAACATAGCAAGAAAGTCATTATTTTAGCAAATTTTCTCAGTTTGCAGTAATAGTATTGAGTTTTAGAAGAAAAACGGAATATTAAGGTCACTCATCTCTACTTTCTTTACTCCAATCTACAAACTTGTGTAAGCTTCAGGCATTATTTGAAAAGCAAATTAAATATAAACTCTTGCTGATAATAATTAATATTAGCAAATACATAAATAAGTATACTCACATATGCATATATAATTATAAAATATAAATTTATAGTGTCTATATATATGATATAGAAATATACGCTGTGATATTGTGTTTTATAATAAGAAATATATATATTTGGTCTTTGCTCCTGTTTAGGGGATTTCCAGTCCGCCCCCAGAACTTGTAGAAGAGAAGGGACTGGAGATTGAATTCAGTTGCTATTACATATCTACAACATTCATTAAATACCCTTGTAATGAAGCCTCTGTTAATAAGATGACATTGATAATACTGTCAAATCAACCAGTATGTAATTCTGAAAATGCAGATAAATCACAGTGTTTTATTTAGAGAGATGAGCTTTCTTTCCTCATAATATTAAGGAATCCAAAATTATAATATTTGCAAAATATTCTGAATATTTGCAGAATGCTTGCTTGATAATATACATCTAGTATATTTTAATGCATGCAAATCAATTCATAGCATTTTAATTCAAACATGAATTTGGATGTAATATTTTATAGGTTTATGTAAACTTTATAGACTACATGTTTAGCATATATGATATTGTTGGCATTTTGCTGAAGTTAAAATCTTGATAAAAATTGTGAATACATGAATCTGATTAAATTGCATGAGAAGAGTGTGTGTATTTAAATGCTATATAAATACATCAAAATTAAAAATAAACTGTATATGGAAAAAGAAACTAAAAGGAGAGAGTTCAGAGTGCTTCTGTGTTGCTGATGCTGTGGAGGTTTGGGGAGAAATAGTAAGCTCCTGGAGGGCAAGGAAGTTCTGTGTTCTTTCCCTATGCCTTGCCCTGTGCATCTCTTCCATTTGGCTGTTTCTGAGTTACATCCTTTTATAACATCCTTTTACTGATTTAGTCAGTAAAATGTTTTTCCAAGTTCTTTTGAGCTACTTTAGCAAATTAACTGAACCTGAGGAGAGAGGTGTGGGAAACTCTGATGTACAGCCGGTTTGTCATGAGTACACCTCATGACACCTTGAACTTGAGGCTGGAGTCTGAAGTCCAAGGAGAGGATCGTCAGAACTTCCAATCTGTAGCTGGTGGGTCAAAAGCACAGGCACCTACCTCAGTTCGCCACTGTAGTCTGAAGTGGGACGGGGCAGTCTTGTGGGGCTGAACCCTGCCTTAACCGATGGACTCTGGGGCTATCCCTGGATAGATGGTGTTAGAATTGAGTTGGCTTTTCAGACACCCTGCTGGTGACCAAGAATTTCCCAGTGTGTGTGAAAAGCCCCCTCCCCTCACACAGGATGCAATTGAGCCCAGGAACCCAAAATACATATAAATATATGTCTTTGGGGATAATCTGAGTCTATACCTCTGAGACATGATCTTACCAAGTATAGAAAAAATATCACATGCATACATATACACATATATATATACTTGTATGTAAATTATATATATATATATAATTTCTATACATAAGCACATACACACTTGTATGTATACACAAATATTTAATGCATATGTATAATTATTACCAATGTTTAGTACCCACACACACATATATATATTATACATGTACATATTATTATACAATTCACAGGACTGCACGTTTTTTCCTGCAGTGAAACCATTAAGCAGCATAGGAAATTTCAAACATAATGATCTTGCCTTTGAATATTCAGAAAAAATAATTCTTGTAGAAAATATATCCTTGGCATAGACATCTTGGTACCAATATCTGTTCTTGTCATAATTCAGGGCAAAGATAAAACCAGAAGTAAAGGCAACCTTTGCATTGCGTGTGTTGCCACACTTGTAAGAATAATGACAGTGTATGTAACAGTTGTGATGAGATTGTTGCCATCACCATTTTGAATTAGCAGTTTAGAGCGAGTATTTAAATTCATTATCTTCTTGATGAGTTATCCCACAAACATATGAGAATTGAATTGCTTACCTATTGAGTCAGGAGCGGGTAGGAGCGCTGTTTGTGAACAGATCTGTTAGAACAGCTTGTTAAGTGAGGTAGAGGAAGAGTTACAAATGAGAAACAGATTATTAGGTTTATTGAGGTCAAAGGAGAAGTTGAGTTTGTGTGGGAGGTGGCAGGGGCCTCAGAGGGGTCAGGAATGGGACAAATGCGTTACCCGGCATCTCAGGACTGTACTATAGTGAACAATGAGCATCTTCATAAAGCATGAACATATAAAACCACTCCTCTAAATTAAAGATATTCATCTCTAACTGTATTTCCTTAAAATTATAGAATTATGAATATCACTTAGTGAATTCAAATATAGATTTATTTAACAAATCCCATAACGGCCTCAGAAATAATATCTAAAACTACAGATACCTGTTATTTAATATGGTGCAAATACCCTGTGTAAAATTCTGGATTTTCTATTTGCCTGCAAGAGCCATTATAGACTCAGTGTTGGGGTGTAAATATTTTCAGGAATCCAGCTATTATTAAATTTCCATGCACTGTTGTGAAGTTTTACTCCTTTTGTAAATATTTAAATGCTTTTGATTCTGTTTTTTTGTTGTTTGTTTTTTTGGGAAAGGGAGAACACCACAATATCTTCAATTAAAACAAGCTTCCTTAAGAAACACCTATGTCCAAATAAGTAAAAATAGTGTAACCATTTACATTGTCAGGACAAATATTATAGCCGCCATTCCTTTCTCATGAATTAAGCCTGATGTGTCTGGCCAAGTTTTCCTCCAACAACAGAATCCCCTTGCTCTTCGTAGGCCTTTACGTTCCCTCACTGTCCCCTTTTCCTGCTCGATATATTTCATGTGTCTACATGAAATCAGGGGAGCCACAGTAAATTGAACACATCTATTAGGCAAGTAAGGATACAACATTTCATTGTTGTCTGGAACGTGCTTTCCCTGTAAAATGCCCGTAGACTATTACACTGAAAAAGATTTACATTCTTCCACTCTTTGTTCTATATTTTTAAATTTAACAGTACTGTGAAACTGTATGATCCGTATTTGAGAATGTTATTGCAAAAGTACTTGAGAATCAACAGGTCCACACTAGCAAATAATACGGTTTTATACCTCTACTTTGTACTCACCATGCTGAGTCATTACTAAGCAATTTTCTCCTTTCTGTTTTTCTGGTTAACCTGATCTATTACTGTTAATATAGTGAAAAACAGTATAGTGCCTATGAAGTATGGGATTTAGACCCAGCATTTACTTGAAATCAACTTGACTACTTATCAAACAGTCTTTAAATTGAGAGTACTTAAAACTGCTTGAAATGCTTTACAAATATTAACTTGTTTAATTCTATAGCAATAATATGAGAAAGATATGATTAGATCCTTAAATAGATGAATAAATTGTATCACAGAGAATTCAGAGTCACACAGTTTACAAACAGTAGAGCCGTTATTCAAACACAGGTAGTTTAGTTCTAAAGTCTGGATTCTTAAATTGTTCTGTGCTGCCTCTCCATTTACACAACCTTGGGCAATCGCCTTAAACTTTCTCAACCTTTCTTCATCTATAAAATAGGACTGCTAATGATACTTGATTCGGAGATTTGTGAAAATTAGGTGTGATAAAGGACATGAAATGTTTAGAGCAGCACAGAGTGTGTAGTGTTAATTTTGTTATTTTGGATATTGCTTTCCCTACTGACCTTCTTTAATTTCTTTAGAAGGACTGTGCTCCTACCCTCATCAGAGCCTTGCACCAGCAAGCTGCAGTTCTCCCTGTGTCTACCTCTGACCCTCCTGACCTTCATCTCCAATGAGCCTGTTGCGCCTTCCTCAGGGAAGCCTTTCCTAAGCCTTATATGGGGTGAGCACTCCCCTTCCCTTAGCTTTGGCTTCCTGGGAAAAAGAGCCTGAGGCAAAGGCATATGTTTTTTCCATTTGGCTGCACACTTTCTTGGGAAGTACAATCCCAGGGAAGCAGGGGTGAGGAAAATGAAAGCCAGGCATTGAAAGGGAGAGATAGTAAATGCAAGGGAGAACATTACTCAGATGGCCCAGCTTCTTGACAAGCCGATTGCTCCTTCACCTGTTGCATCTTCCAAGAGTCCCGATTAGCCCCCTAAGTTGTCCATGAGGGTTGGGAAGGGACAATAATTATTTCTTCCGGTTCTTGTTTCCATTACTCAAAGATGGTCCATGAGGTTTTAAGGCCTTTATATATTTCCGGGCATACCTGGGTGCCAAGCAGATCTACCATGCTTCTTGGTTCAAAGGCAACGTCAGATACACAAGGTGAAAGGTTAGAGGTTCTTTGTAAAGCCTAGATTTAAGACACAAGTCCATGTGCACCATCACATGAAGACTGAAAAAGCCACCACTGCTGGTCATCTGGGTGTGTAGTGGGGACTGCAGGTGGCTGCAGCATGTGCAGTTGGCCTCATGATTTCAGAAAGAGCACAGGTAGGATATTTCAGGTTATAAAGCAGGTCAAGTACACAAAATGAGTAGAAGACATGCAGAATTCAGACTGGTATGCTCTGTTATACACATTTATAAATCCAGGTCTCTTTTCTTTTATAGCATTTTTCACAGTTTGCAATAACATATTTATTTGTAAGTTCATTTACTTTAATTCTTTTTTTCTTTCTAGACTGAAAGAATTCTTAAAGATAGGAAGGTACCATAAAGTTCAGATTACCTAGATTGAATCCTGGCTCCACTAATTGCTAACTCTGTGTCTTTGGGAAAATTACCTCATTTTTCTGTGCTCCGAACAGGGTAAAGATAGAACCACTATGAATATCAAAGGGGAAAATGTGTGTTAGTCACTCAGTCATGTTCAGCTCTTTATGACCCCATGGACTGTAGACCATCAGGCTTCTCGGTGCATGGATTTCCCAGGCAAGAATACTGGAGTGGATTGCCATTTCTTTCTCCAGGGGATCTTCCCAACCCAGGGATTGAACCCGGGTCTCCTGCTTGCAGGTGGATTCTTTACCATCTGAGCCACCAGGGAAGCCCATTAAAGGAGAGGCACTCAGTTAATATTAGCTATTGTCATTGTCATCACCACCATCATTATCTTTGTTCCTGTAGCAGTTAGCACTTTGCTGCCTGCGGAAGAGGCTCTGGAGTAATAAAGCATGGAATCCCTGAGGACTGAGGTTTTGGTCTTCTCTGATCCTTTTTGGAGCTCCAACTTATAAAATAAGAGAGAATTAAAAATGTACTAGGTATTTTAAGAAGAATGTTCAGAATGATTAGATAAATGAGTCAGTTAACCCCCATTATATTTGTTTTATTTGTGGTCTGGAAAGTGAACCTTACACCGATTTCAGTTCAGTTCAGTTCAGTCGCTCAGTCGTGTCCGACTCTGCGACCCCATGAATTGCAGCATGCCAGGCCTCCCTGTCCATCACCAACTCCCAGAGTTCACTCAAACTCACATCTATCGAGTCGGTGATACCATCCAGCCATCTCATCCTCTGTCATCCCTTTCTCCTCCTGCCCCCAATCCCTCCCAGCATCAGAGTCTTTTCCAATGAGTCAGCTCTTCTGATGAGGTGGCCAAAGTACTGGAGTTTCAGCTTCAGCATCATTCCTTCCAAAGAAATGGAAGGCTAGGGCTGATCTCCTTTAGAATGGACTGGTTGGATCTCCTTGCAGTCCAAGGGACTCTCAAGAGTCTTCTCCAACACCACAGTTCAAAAGCATTAATTCTTTGGCGCTCAGCTTTCTACACTGATTTAGAGGAGGCTTTACAACAGTGGAGAAGGAAATGGCAACCCACTCCAGTACTCTTGCCTGGAAAATCCCACGGACAGAGGGGCATGGTAGTCTACAGTCCATGGGGCCCCAAAGAGTCAGACACGACTGAGTGACTTCACTTTCATTTAAAGTGCAGAGTAGTTTTTACAGTAATAAACTATTAGTTCTACTTGTCTTGGGTGACCTTGAGGCCACAGCTTTAAGTAAAGAAAGGTAGATAACAGTAGTAGCATAGATTAACTCCTAAATATATGAGGCTATTTCCTGTACTAAAACTGATGCTTTAGAGCAAATTGTAAAGTTTAGGGTTATGGAGCTTCCTCCTTTGGATTAATAAAGTGAAAATAACTTCTGTTCTTCTTGAATAGGGGTTCATATAAATTAAAGCCTGTATTTTCCAATATATGCAATTATATATATATATATATATATATATGCCATTATAATGTCCATTTACTGCTGTCTCATTTACCCCTAAGCCACACAGTAAATTTTTGAGATTAACCATTGTGCCCTTTTTTGATTATTACTTTTCCACAAGCATTTAAATTATGATCAGAGGTTTACATTTAAAAAACAGATTCTATTTTTCTGTCGTGCTGTGGCATTGTGGAGCCAGTGATGTGTCAAGGCATCATTGACTTTTGGTCTGTGCTTGCAAACTGTGCTTTTTATCGAAGTTGTCTCAGTTTATGTTATTAATTACAAAATATCAAGTCATTATTTTCTGTTCAAGAGTTATTGTTGTGAGGTCAGCAAGTTCTGTTATTGCTCCTTTTGTAATTATACTTGGTACTTCCTTTATAAGAAAACAAAAGTCTTTGCTTATTATTACAATATAATGTGTGATGCTTATAATTGCTGTCTTGTGTACAAGTAACACCATCATATGATATTCTGAAACAACCACAAACCTCACCCTAAATTTTTCTAGGCTTATTTGGCTGAATGCTTTTATATTAGAAGACATTCTTCTTAGGTTAATGAACTGACTACTTTGAGACTTTATTGTCCAGTGTCTTTCAAGAGTTGTGAAGAAAGTATAATAATAAAGAAACTGCCAGAAGAATTAAGTAATTCATGAATATGGGTATGACTTGTCTGTTTAAAAAAATCTTATGAGAAATTTTTTATTGTCAGAGGTAACGTGTAGCACTGGAAGTTAATTTTGCCTAAAATGATTAGCTAAAGTCTATGTTTTAAGCTGTAGATTTTTTTTTTAATATCTAAAAGACAGTCAGCAGACAAGGGCTTTGTTTATTTATGTCAAATGACCAAGTAGCTCTGATTAAAATTATATGTTTTTATGGAGGGAGAGGCTAAAATATCTGGTAAATTTCTGGTCCCATCCAATTCCATCAGTGTTAGTCACTCAGTTGTGTCTGACTCTTTGCGACCCCATGGACTGTAGCCCACCCGGCTCCTCTGTCCATGGAATTCTCCAGGCAAGAACACTGGAGTGGGTTGCCATTCCCTTCTCCAGGAGATCTTCCCGACCCAGGAATCAAACCCAGGGTCTCCTGTGTTGCAGGCGGATTCTTTATCATCTGAGCCACCAGGGAAACCCTAATTCCCCCAGAATAGCACAGAGAAAAGAAGTCTAGTGAGTGTGCATTTATCTCAGTTTTGCTTGGATAATTTATGAAGAAAACCTTCATTAAATGATCACAGTTCTAGCTTATCTTCTTCAAGTTAACAAGTAAGGAATCCCCTTGACTATTAATGGAGCATATTATTACAAGACATTGGTTAAAATATTTCTCATGGCTCAATATACCAAATTATATTCTAAATTTCAGTCAGCCTGATGAAATACTCTGAGGACGTTTTTCCAGTTTTGTTTTATAGAGCTTCATCAAGTCTAGATGAAAATAATCAAATATAACTTAGAGGCTGTTATTTTTATAGTCACAAATATTTGAAATGATTATTGTAGTCCTGTATCTGATTGCTCAAATTACAATTTCTCCATTACTGTAACATTTCTTTACACTTGAGACAAACCTAATTATTCTTGTTTGTCTTAAAATTTTCCTTACCTGTGTATTTTACTCTCCATCTGGAATTCCCACCTTCCTTTTCTACCTGATAAAAACTCTAGTAGAAGGTTATTGCATTATCCGGTTTTCACAGACAGAGACATTGGCTTAGGCAGCCCATTGAAAATATACCTATGTAAACTTTTTAAGAATGAGAAGGGATCTTATCTAATTTTTTCCTTGGATCTCTAGTATTGAATCTATCACATGTTTAACAAATGCTTGTTTTTCTCTTGAAAATAAACAGAAATAAAGTACTATTACAGAATCTTAAGGACAACCCAATTTTTTATTATTATTTGTGTGTGTGTGTTTCAAGTAGAAGTGGGTATAGAAGCTTGTTGGTAGAGGAAACACTGGTCTTTCTCTTCAAGCAACTATTTTAAAATAAATACAGTTCAACTTACTGGACTACCGTAGGAAAGGAAGAGAAGGAATGTAAAGTAAGATTATGTACTTTGCCAACAGTGAACAAATTTCTGGGATGTTCTCACTGCTTCCAGTATGCTTCCTTATTAAGGTCTCTGTCCACTGCCTCTGCTTACTAACAGCAACAATAACAAAATGCCTTTACTTATAATTTTTTATACTTTTTTTTTAGTTTTATCCACTCTGTACTGATTAATTGTTATATACCCACTATGTATATCAATCTTTTATCCGGTGATTGAGATGTAAAAGAGAGTAGAATACGCTTTTTATTTATAATTTATCCCAGTTATCTAATTCATAATAATCTTACAACCCATGTATTTCCATCCAGTTAATTTATTTACACTTTATAGTAAAACTCTGTGACAGGAGATCTCTACAGGGAATCTGACAGCCTGTCATCCTATAACACAATTTATCCTGCCAACTTCCCCAACCCTCTAGGAAATTTGGCTCTATGAATCTTAGGAGACAGGACTGACTATGCTTTGTACAATAATTCATTTTTTCTCTCCCTATTTTGCATGGATTCGTTTATAAATCACTATTATCCTACCATTGTGGATCAGATATGTGACATGTTTATATAGGACATTTTGGCCAATCACATGATAGAGCTTAGCATATCCTTGGTTCCCGTGATAGAGTTCTGTAAAGAAAAATGTATAACTTTTGCAGTTAGTGAATCAGAAACATAGACAGGTTTTGAGAGAGTTAATATGGACCTAAGGTTCCGACATGTCTGGCAATTTGAATGACTGTGATTTAGTTATGCCTGTTAAGTTTTTAGTGCTTCGTAGTTGCAAAGAGTCAGACAAGACTGAATGACTTCACTTTCACTTTTCACTTTTATGCATTGGAGAAGGAAATGGCACCCACTCCAGTATTCTTGCCTGGAGAATCCCAGGGGTGGGGTAGCCTAGTGGGCTGCCTAGCACAGAGTTGGACATGACTGATGCAACTTAGCAGCAGCAGCAGCAGTCAAGGCGCATCATTTTGCTACAGGAAATGTGCTTTTTTTTTTTTTTTTTTACATTTTTTCTTAGTATATTTTAGCTCATAATTGGGTATTTGAAATAGTAGGATTCTGCCAGTGATTGCACAGTACAGAAAGAAAAACTTCCATGACATTAGTAGAATTGATTTCCAGCAGATTAATAAGTAATCTCAGTGACTTACATTTAATGGAACATTTACATAAGGACATTTTTTTTACAGGCTTGAAACCTTCCATCTTTTTTAGAATATCAAACAAATTAGGATAGAATAATTTTATTTTAGCAAAATGTTATAATACATCAATTTCAACTGATATTTATTGAGATCATATAGTATGTTAGGCATTATTTGGAGTACTGGGAATATGCACAATGAAATAAGCTTTCTGATATTGTCTAAAACATATCTTAATTTAAAATTCTAGGTTGATATAGGTGATAAAATGGGCCTATGCTATCCAACATATTTTGTGTCTTGTGTTTATTTGAAAAAAAATTTTACCTTTTCAATGTAAGATTCTTCTGGGTCCAACTTAATATCATTCAATCTTAAGCTGGTGGACCTGTGGTCATTTGCAGAACTAATATGAATTATTTGAAACATTTGTGCTGCATAAATAGAGAAAAGGTCTTCTTTCATTTACTTCAGTGTTTGTAATACTTGTCTTTCATGACATTGAATCCCTGGTCCCTTTTGCCAAATATAACCACAAAATAGTATTCTTATTTCACTAGGAGTCCTGGGAATTTGCACACACTTCTTCGAGTAAATACATGTGTAAATATGTATGCTTCTCAGCCCCCCAAAGACCCTGGTTTTCCTCTCTTGGCAAGGGAAATGAATTCTACAATCCTGAATCATTTACTGAGTATGCTTGCCTTCTGATCTCCCAGGGGTCTGATCAACAAGGTGCCAAAAGACATGCTCATTCAAGAGAGACCAGCAGCCCAGGTCTCTTTGCAGGAGGATTTGATGAATGTTAATGAAAACCCCTACTGCTCAGAAATAGACAAGTTGAAACTCTGGTAAAATAGGTCCTTGGTGGTTATGCTAATATCTGAGTCCATCACCATGTCCTATAGTTTTTTTACTGAAGCTCTTTATGCATGACCTTAAGTATAACCCATTATGGTTGCTATTATTTAGAAGTGGTGAAGATCAAGTTATAACACTGAGGGGAAATATGAATTATTCTGTTTTCCACAGCTGTTATTTAACATGTATTTTTTGAAAATAGAGTGATAAAATTATTTTTTATACATGGGGTTTAGTATGGGATATTTATAATTATGTGGTTTATATTTATTTACTCACTTATTTATGATTACATGGGATATTTATAATTATTTTAAAGAAATGCTATGCCAATCTCAAAAGCATACAGCTTTGTAATAGTGAGACAGTTAACAGGCGGGTAGAAATTTCTAACTAATTTGAAGCAATGACTTCTTGTTGGATGACCCATGCTTTAGCTAGAGAAGTCGCCTCATCTCTGGACCTTATACAACTTTCATTTCCTTTGTTCAGTAGAAGGCGCCACTGAAGCAGGGACTAACTCTTTATCCTTCAACATTGGCTGTGTTATACACACTACACCCACAACAAGTGTCTGTTGCATGGATTATTAGAACATTATGATTATAATTCAGTGAAGGAATCACTCATTAATATATCACAGCCTTTATGTTGTTAATAATAAAAAAACGCAGTTTAATTGCCAATTCAGAAGTTATAAATTATTTCCTTTCATTTCATATTTTACCTTAAATGCTGCTTTAAATAGAAGTTATTTTTATCCCAGCTTTTTCTGATCTGCTGCTTATAAAAGTTCCTAATTACGTATGTTTGCTACTTTTTTACTACTGTCATATTTTGAAATCATGTCAGTGTGAGTCGAAAATCTTATTTCTAAATGGCAGATAGCCTAAGTCCATATTTAATGTCTCAGTTTGTGCTGAAGAGCTTATTAAATATTCTTTCTTTCCAGCTATCATTTAATAGTCATATGCATTGGTAATATAGTAAGTGTAATTGAACACAACCCTATTTAGATTTGATCCCTGAGTTGTAAAGATCCCCTGAGGAAGCAAATGGTAACCCACCCAGTATTCTTGCCTGGAGAGTTTTATGGACAGAGGAGCCTGGTAGACTACATTCCATAGAGTTGCAAACAGCTGGACTCGACTGAGCGACTATCACTTTCGCTTTCTTTATATTTAAATGAGATAAAATATTTTCCAAAATGATAATGAATGTACTTTCCTGAGGTTCATAATAAAGAATGCATTACGAAACGTGTGGTTATTGATATTGTATCTGTGAAAAATTGAAAAATGGGGACTTGTGTCTAAGGTTTGACAAACAGAGTTCATTAGAAAAAAACGTGAAATTGGATAAATAGCCACTTTGAAACCTCATGTATCTATTGTATCATGTTTACTGTTGTACACCCAGGACTGCAAAGTACCCTAGTAATCTTGCTATATTCATGTTAAGCACTCATTAGGTATTTGAACAAATAAAATTTGATCAAGGAATGAATGAAATAGTGAATGACAATTCTAATAAATTTTAATCATAGTATAACTTAAAATTCAATATTGATTATGCCCTATAAAACATACTACCCTTCTGATAGAACCTATTAACATGAAGGAGAATACCTATATCTGAAGCAATAATTGTTACAGTTTGCCTGGTCAAATAGCTTGATGTGTGGATATCTTGCTCTTCTTATTCTTATTTTTCTCTCTCAGTTTAAACTGAGTGAAAATTTAAGCTTCTTAAAATAGACGCTTTGTTTATAAACCATCGTAAAATTCTGTGAACACAAGTTATTCATGGTTTGGGCAGTATTTCTTTTTTTTTTTTTTTAATGACTGAAAATCATGTCTTTTTCAAAGAAAGATCAAACTTAAATTTTATCCATCCTTTAAAAGTTGAAAATGAATTATTTTAAGATTCAGAAGAGTTCATTCCAGGACCTTTCATGATATCTATGCCTCCCTGGGGAGAGGGCAGGAAATGAGAGCATTCTGAACAGGACCACTCTTCCCTCCCTCCCAGCATCCTGAGGCCTTGCATAAGGGCCTCTGTCATCCGAGAACTCCCTCGAACCCCTGCCCACAAGCACCTTTCTCACTGCACCACTTACGTTGTTTCTACACACATGACCCCTGTTAAACTAACTTTATTGATAGATTCATTACAAAACAGAAACAAAAATTTTTAAGTCCAAACAACCCCTTGGATGATTTTATTTGCTTTGGCTTAATGAAGTCAATCAAACTGATGGAACAAGTGTGTGTCTATGGGCACAGCTTAAAGTGCTAGAGATGATTTTTTTTTTTTGAATCATTAAACTTTATGATATAGGTTTAAAATAGGACATTTATGTATGAGCAGTGTTGCAAATGATCCAATACCTTTACAACGGTTCTGTATCTATTAGATTGTACTGTGTAAAATGCTGATATTCACTTGCTTCTTGACCTGGAAAAAATGGTAATTATGTGTGCTTCAATCTGACATATAATGGAAAATAACTCCCTCATGTAGCCCGACATTTTGTAAAGTCCTGAGTCATGTTAAGCTAATTAAGACAAGGAAGAATGTGTCACAGGGGTGGAAGAGGGGATTGTCCTCTTTTGATTTGGAAGCAGAAGTTCAAGGTTCCACACTTGATTCTGTTATTTAGTGGTTCTGTAGTCTTAGGCAACTCACTAAACCCTTTTGATCTTCCATTTTTTCTTTGATAAAGAAGATATATTAATATTAATTAATAATAACCCTCAACAGTTGTTGCAAGGATTAAAAGGGTGCAATGAATGTGAAAGAACTTTATAAACCATCGACAGTGATAAAATCTAAGATAAGATGCAGTCTTCTGTTTAATACTGTCTAGCAAAAATACAGTGAATAATGAGAAAAGCAAGAAAACTTTTTTCTTGTATAATAACTGATTGCTATCATAAAATGAAAAAACTGTAAAATATTATACTTGTTGCTTTATAAGACAGACATCCCGTGTGCATTTTTGAGCTATGATATCTGCCAGTAAAATTCCCAGGCTAGGCCATTCCTTTCCTATGAAAGCAAGTCACACCACTCCCAAGCTTCACGCAAACTGTCAGTACCATCTAAAAATACTCCTGCACATTATGAATTAATGCTTTCCACTTTGACATTGCAATATCGTTTTTATATAGTCTCTCAGCACTTCCTTCCAAGCATGATTTAATTAATGCTCATTTTTGGTACAAGACAAAAATTTTGCAAATATTTTTTCTTGTTTTTCTTTGGAACTGTGAGAGGAGACTGCTGGCTGTTGAAGGAGGGACAGGATGTCTTTTCTGGGCTGTAGTTGTGCTTGGCTTGATCCACAGAAGGAGAGACGGTGTTCTTAGGTGCCAATATTTGGTTAAGAGCTAACAGCAGAAAAATAGCTACTTTGGTAATTCAAGTGATGCTTTTTGTAGGCAAGTGAGAGAATAAATAAAAATAGTCCTATGAGTTATATGACCTTTCTATTTTTTTTTTTACTTTCTTGTTCTTAATATTTTAATGTAAATTTACCTCAGTTTACTTCATGATGGGCTTCCAGTTTGGCTCAGTGGTAAAAAATCTGTCAGTGCAGGAGATACTGGAGACTCAGAGGCTCAGGTTTGATCTGTGGGTCAGGAAGATCCCCTGGAGAAGGAATGGCAACCCACTCCAGTATTCTTCCCTGGGAAATCCCATGAGCAGAGGAGTCTGGTGGGCTGCAGTCCATAGGGTTGTAAAGAGTTGGACACGACTGAAGCGACTTGCCATGCATGCACACAGATGGTAGTTTAAAGTACAAAATCATGGATAATGCTTCCACTTAAACCTGGTTGACTGACTACTTGCATTCATCTCTGCTCCTTTGAAAAGCTTCGTGAAAATTACAATAAGAGAGTGACAAAGAAAGGTATAAACCTCAAGAACATCAAGCAACAAGTGGAGTTCACTGCAACAAAATCTTGAAAGCTGAGTTGATGGACAAGGTTAAATTAATTAATGGAATCAAGAAGGCTGAAAGCAAAACTTCCTGATTATAAAGCTAAGAATAAAGATGATCTGGATGAGAAAATCCTAGAAAGTCTCAAAAAGTGGATCAGTAGGTGTATCTGAAGAGGATATATAGTTGGAGTTGAAAACTAGAGGATAAGTTGATTTTCATTATCAACATTAGTGATCCCCAGGTCCCCAGAACAGCTGGGCAAACTTTATTTTTTTATTTAGGAAAAGATATGAAACTTACTTTTTGACTGGAGTGAAATAGAAGGTCCTTGCACTGGGGAAGAGCAGACAGAGCTGAAGGTACAATAACTAAACTGAACACAGGAAAACTGAGGAAATCTTTCCCTACTGGCTTCAAAAATATCTGGAAAATCCTTCATGTCCACAATAGGGGAATTCTCCCTGACTCATGGATATTTAGTGTCAGAGAAATACAAATAAAAAACAAAACAACAGCAATAGCTACAAAAGAAAATTGAGAGAAGTAAAGACAGTATAGGAGCAAAAGCAATAGTTTTAAAATCCTATTATAACTAAATTATAATTATGTCTTTTCAGTTCAGTTCAGTTCACTCGCTCAATCGTGTCTGACTCTTTGTGACCCCATGAATCGCAGCACGCCAGGCCTCCCTGTCCATCACCAACTCCCGGAGTTTACTCAGACACATCCATCAAGTCAGTGATGCCATCCAGCCATCTCATCCTCTGTTGTCCCCTTCTGCTCCTGCCCCCGATCCCTCCCAGCATGAGTCTTCTCCAATGAGTCAACTCTCGCATAAGGTGGCCAAAGTACTGGAGTTTCAGCTTCAGCATCATTCCTTCCAAAGAAATCCCAGAGCTGAGATCTCCTTAAGAATGGACTGGTTGGATCTCCTTGCAGTCCAAGGGACTCTCAAGAGTCTTCTCCAACACCACAGTTCAAACGCATCAATTCTTCGGCACTCAGCCTTCTTCATAGTCCAACTCTCACATCCATACATGACCACTGGAAAAACCATAGCCTTGACTAGACCGACCTTAGTCGGCAAAGTAATGTCTCTGCTTTTGAATATGCTATCTAGGTTGGTCTTAACTTTTCTACCAAGGAGTAAGCGTCTTTTAATTTCATGGCTGCAGTCACCATCTGCAGTTATTTTGGAGCCCAAAAAAATAAAGTCTGACACTGTTTCCACTGTCTTTAGAGAAGACTAAACACTGTATTTATGAAATAAGAATAGAATGCTAAATAAAAGGATATGCAAGAACAAAAGTGAAGTCTTGCAAATTAGCTATATGAGAACAGAGATAAAATACTCAAAACAAGGACTGAGACTTGAGAAATTTGAGAAAGTCCTCTGGAGAGAAAACAAACAAAACACTAGAATTAATTTTTTTTAAAAAAATAGAGGATTAGTACAGGAGGTATGTGTAACAAATCCGCTTTTTAAATCTAAGACTTTATAGAGCAGTTTTAAGTTCATAGAAAAATTGAGAGAAAGGTTCATACAGAAATTTTTGATATACTCACCCCCACACATGGCAGCTGCTCCATTATCGATATCACCCACAACATGGTACTTTTGTTACAACTGATGAACCCACACTGATGCATCATAATGATGCATCATTGTAATTTTACTTCTAATTAACTTTAGTGTCCAAACATTCTAATTTACTTTAGTGTTTAGTGTATTCTGTGGATTTGGACAGATGTATAATGACATGTATTTATCATTATGGTAATGTAGTATGTTTTCATTGTCTTAATAATCTTCTGAGCTCTACCTGTTCATCCCTGTCACCACTGCAACTATTGGCACCACTGATCTTTTTAATTTTTTTACTCTCTCCATAGTTTTCCCTTTTCCAGAAAGTCATATAAATGGAATCATATATTATGTGGCTTTTTAGATTGGCTTATTTCACTTACTAATATGCATATTTAAAGTTCCTACAAATGTTTTGGTGGCTTTCTAGATCATTTCTTTTTAGAATTGCATAATATTCTGTTTGTTTGGATGCAGTACTGTTTATCCACTCACATACTGAAAGACACTTTGGTTGTACCAAATTTTCACAAGTATGAATGAAGCTGCCAAGTATGAATGAACATCTGTGTATAGATATTTGTGTATATATGTTTTCAACTCCTCTGAGTAAATACCAAGTTGTACAGTTGCTGGATTATATAGTAAGTGTATGTTTTGTAAGAAACACCTAACTGTCTTCTATAGTGGTGATACCATTTTGTATTCCTACTAGCAATAATGAAAGTTCCTGTTGTTCCACATTGTTATCAAGAGTTAGATGTTGGCAGTGTTCCAAATTATGACTATTCTAATAGGTGTATAGTGATATCTCATTGTTTGAATTTGCATTTCCCTAAGGAAATATAAAATGAAGAATCTTTTCATATGCTAGTTGTCATCTATATTTCTTCTTTGGTGAGGAGTCTGTTCAGGCCTTTGGTCAATTTTTTAATCAGAGTGTTTGTTTTCTTATTATGGAGTTTTAAAAGTTCTTTTTAAATTTTGGATAAGAGTGCCTCATCAGTTGTGTCTTTTGGAAGTATTTCCTCTCACTCTGGCTTGCCTTCTCATCCTCTCAACATCTTTCACAGATCAGTTTTTAATTTTAATGAAGCCTATCTCATCAGTTCTTAAAAGTTATTGTAATACCAAAGGACATCTAGATTTTCTACTATGTTATCTTCTAGGAGTTTTAGAGTTTTGTATTTTACATGTATGTCTGTGATATGCTTTGAGTTAATGTTTGTGAAGAACTATAGATTCTAGTTTTCTTTTTTTTTTTGGTGTATTCAGTTCAGTCACTCAGTCATGTCCGACTTTCTGCAACTCCATGGACTGCAGCACGCCAGGCCTCCCTGTCCATCACCAACTCCCAGAGTTTACCCAAACTCATGTCCATTGAGTCGGTGATGCCATCCAACCATCTTATCCTCTGTTGTTCCCTTCTCCTGCCTTCAATCTTTCCCAGCATCAGGGTCTTTTCCAATGAGTCAGCTCTTTGCATCAGGTGGCCAAAGTAGTGGAATTTCAGCTTCAACATCAGTTCTTCCAATGAACACTCAGGACTGATTTCCTTTAGGATGGACTGGTTGGATCTCCTTGCAGAACAAGGGACTCTCAAGAGTCTTCTCCAACACCACAGTTCAAAAGCATCAATTCTTTGGTGCTCAGCTTTCATCACAGTCCAACTCTCACATCCATACATGACTACTGGAAAAACCTTAGCCTTGACTAGACAGACCTTTGTTAGCAAATAATGTCTCTGCTTTTTAATATGCTGTCTAGGTTGCTTATAACTTTCCTTCCAAGGAGTAAATGTCTTTTAATTTCATGGCTGCAGTCACCACCTGCAGTGATTTTGGAGCCCCCAAAGTAAAGTCTGTCAGTGTTTCCACTGTTTTTTGTATATAGATCCAGTATTCTAGCACTATTTGTTGAAAACACTATCTTTCTTTCATTGTATTTCCTCTGCTCCTTTGTCAGAGATTAATTGGCTATATTTATGTGAGTTTTTTCTGGGTTCTCTATTCTGCTCGATTCATTGACTTGCCTATTCTTTCACCATGGCATGCTGTCTTTAATACTGTAGTTTATAGTAAAAAGTCTTGAAATCAGGTAGTGTCAGTTATTCGATACTTTAATAATGTGTTGGCTATTCTGGGTCCTTTGCGTCTCTGCAAAACTTCAGAATCAATGTGTCAATATCCATAGTATAACTTGCTAAAGTTCTATGGGGATTGCATTTGAATCTATAAATCAGTTTGAAAAGGACTGACATCTTGACCGTATTGAGTCTTTGTATTCATGAACATGGAATGTCCCTCCATTTATTTAGTTCTTGAATTTTATTCAGTCGGGTTATTTAGTGTTTCTGCATGCTGCGATTCATGGGGTTGCAAAGGGTCAGACACGACTGAGCGACTGAACTGAACTGAACTGAATATATGTCTTACACATGATTTATGAGATTTATACATAAGTATTTCATTTCTGAGAGTGCGAATGGAAATGGTATCATGTCTTTATTTTTTGTTTTGTTTTTGTTTTAAGCCATCAAGTTTATTTTATTTTAATTTTTATTGGAATATGGTTGATTTAAAATGTTGTGGTAGTTTCTGCTATGAAGTAAATCAGTTGTACATATACATATATCCACACTTGTAGAAATTCTTTTCCTATATTGGTCATTACAGGTATTGAGAAGAGTAACCTGTGCTATTCAGTACATCCTTATTAGTTATTTACTTTAAATATAGTAGTGTATATACATCAATCCCAGTCTCCCAGTATATCCCTCTCCCCTACTTCTCCCCATCTGATAGTCATAGGTTTGTTTTCTACATCTGTGTATATCTTTAATTTCAACTTCCACTTGTTTATTGTTGATATATTTAAAAGCAATTGACTTTTGTATGTTAACCTTGTTTCTTGTAACTTGCTGTGATCTCTTATTATTTCCAGGAACTTTTCATCAATTATTTGGGATTTTTCACCCATACAATCACATCCGGTCTGAACAAATTTTTAAATAACTTTCTTCCCAATCTGTGTACCATTTATTTCCATTTATTACCATGAATGGGTGTTGGATTCTAACAAAGGCTTTTTCTGCATCTATTGATATGATTATGTGATTTCTTTCTCTTTTAGCCTATTTATATGATAGGTTACCTTATTTTTTGAATATTTAATCACAGTTGCATACCTAGGATAAATCCCACTTGATTGCAATATATAATATTTTATATGTTGTTGGATTCAATTTGCTAATATTTTGAGGATTTTGCACCTTTGTTAATGACAGACATCAGTCTATAGTTTGCTTTTCCTGTATTGACTTTGTATAGTTTTGGTTAACCAACTTTTTTTTCCTCCAAAAAGAAAGAATAGAGAAAATGGACATAAACTTATTATCAAATAAATAAAATATGTTTTGAGGCCTAAGGGATGACAGTTATGAAATTTAGCATGTTTCAATTAAGCAAATGAAATTACAGTCATGCATAAATACTTCATAATGAAATTTCAAAAAATTAGGGACAAGAATATACACTGACATCTTCCAGAAAGGTGAACAAATCCAGTAAGATATCTAATGGTGATGGGATAAAAGCGGCCTCTTTCTCACCAGCATCTAGATGCTCAGTTCAGTTCAGTCACTCAGTCGTGTCCGACTCCTTGCGACCCTATGAATCGCAGCACACCAGGCCTCCCTGTCCATCACCAACTCCCAGAGTTCACTCAAACTCACATCCATCGAGTCAGTGATGCCATCCAGCCATCTCATCCTCTGTTGTCCCCTTCTCCTCCTGCCCCCAATCCCTCCCAGCATCAGCATCTTTTCCAATGAGTCAACTCTTCACATGAGGTGGCCAAAGTACTGGAGTTTCAGCTTTAGCATCAGTCCTTCCAATGAACACCCAGGACTGATCTCCTTTAGAATGGACTGATTGGATCTCTTTGCAGTCCAAGGGACTCTCAAGAGTCTTCTCCAACACCACAGTTCAAAAGCATCAATTCTTCGGCGCTCAGCCTTCTTCACAGTCCAACTCTCACATCCATACACGACCACTGGAAAAACCGTAGCCTTAACTAGACGGACCTTTGTTGGCAAAGTAACGTCTCTGCTTTTGAATATGCTATCTAGGTTGGTCTTAACTTTCCATCCAAGGAGTAAGCGTCTTTTAATTTCATGGCTGCAATCACCATCTGCAGTGATTTTGGAACCCCCCAAAATAAAGTCTGACACTGTTTCCACTGTTTCCCCACCTATTTCCCATGAAGTGTTGGGACCAGATGCCATGATCTTCATTTTCTGAATGTTGAGCTTTAAGCCAACTTTTTCACTCTCCTCTTTCACTTTCATCAAGAGGCTTTTTAGTTCCTCTTCACTTTCTGCCATAAGGGTGGTGTCATCTGCATATCTGAGGTTATTGATATTTCTCCTGGCAATCTTGATTCCAGCTTGTGCTTCTTCCAGCCCAGCGTTTCTCATGATGTACTCTGCATAGAAGTTACATAAGCAGGATGACAATATACAGCCTTGATGTACTCCTTTTCCTATTTGGAACCAGTGTGTTGTTCCATGTCCAGATGCTAGGGGCCAGTATATCAAAGTGTTCAAAATTATGAAGGAAAATCATTCCCAACCTGAAATTGTATACCTAAGCAAATGGTCAGTCATGTATGTGACTAGAATAAAAGTATATTCAGATGTGCCTGTTATCAAAAATCTTACCTCCTGTGTATTAGAAGAGGTATTTATCAAGATAAGAGAATAATTAAAGAAAGAAGAAAAAGAAGTGGCATTTAGGAAATAGGAAATCAAATGCTTTCATTTGATTTAATGTCTCTTTAGACATTGAAGAAAACTCTTAATTTATTGTCTTAGGACAAAAACTCTGAAGCCAACCTAAGAATAGTCAATCTGGATTGAGAAGCTGATTACACAAAGTCTCCACAAACTATATACAAAAAGAAAAACAACATGGAACTTTCATAATCCGCCAGATACAGTGCTATTTGAATATATTATCAGATCTAATCCCTTGAATCTATTTGTCGCTTCCACTGTATAACTGTACAGGTTTGGTTTAGGTCATACCGGAATGGTCTAGATAAAACCCATACATTTCTACAGTGAGAATGACAAATGGATCCAAGGGATTAGATCTGATAGAGTGTCTGAAGAACCATGAATGGGGGTTTGTAACACTGTACAGGAGGCAGTGATCAAATCATCCCCAAGAGGAAGAAATGCAAAAAGGGAAAATGGACGTCTGAGGAGGCCTTACAAATAGCTGAGAAAGAAAGATAAGTGAAAGGCAAAGGAGCAAAGAAGAGATACATGCATCTGAATGCAGAGATCCAAAGACTAGCAAGGAGAGATAAGAAAGCTTTCCTAAGTGATCAATGCAAAGAAATAGAGGAAAACAATAGAATGGGAAAGAATGTTCAAACTACCACACAATTGCACTCATTTCCTGTGCTAATAACCTTATGTTCATAATCCTTCAAGCTAGACTTCAGTAGTACATGAACTGAGAACATCCAAATGTACAAGCTGGGTAGCAGCGGCGAGGTGCAGAAGTGCCCACCTGGAGATACCTCATGTCCAAGGTCATAAGGGGAGGCTTTGAGGCTATACCCCACGTCCAAGGAAAGAGAAACCCAAGTAAGTTGGTAGATGCTAAGAGAGGGCATCAGAGGGCACACAGACTGAAACCACAATCACAGAAAACTAGCCAATCTGATCACATGGACCACAGCCTTGTTTAACTCAATGAAACTAAGCCATGCCATGTGGGGCCACCTAAGACGGACGGGTCATGGTGGAGAGGTCTGACAGAATGTGGTCCACTGGAGAAGGGAATAACAAACCAATTCAGTATTTTTGCCTTGAGAACCCCATGAACAGTATGAAAAGGCAAAAAGAAAGATGAACTCCCCAGGTTGGCAGGTGCCCAATATGGTACTGGACATCAGTGGAGAAATAACTCCAGAAAAAATGAAGAGATGGAGCCAAAGCAAAAACAACACCCAGCTGTAGCTGTGACTGGTGATAGAAACAAGGTCTGATGCTGTAAAGAGCAATATTGCATAGGAACCTGGAATGTTAGGTCCATGAGTCAAGGCAAATTGGAAGTTGTCAAACAGGAGATGGCAAGAGTGAACATCCACATTCTAGGAATGAGTGAACTAAAATGGACTGGAATGGGTGAATTTAACTCAGATGACCATTGTATCTACTACTGTGGGCAGGAATCCCTCAGAAGAAATGGAGTAGCCATCATGGTCAACAAAAGAATCCAAAATGCAGTACTTGGATGCAGTCTTGGAAACGACAGAATGATCTCTGTTCGTTTCTAAGACAAATCATTCAATATCACGGTAATGCAACTCTATGCTCTGACCAGTAATGCTAAAAAAGTTGCGGTTGAATGGTTTTATAAAGACTTACAATACCTTTTAGAACTAACACCCAAAAAAGATGTCCTTTTCATTATAGGGGACGGGAAGGCAAAAGTAGGAAGTCAAGAAAAACCTGGAGTAACAGGCAAATTTGGGCTTATGAAGCAGGGCAAAGGCTAATAGCATTTTGCGAAGAAAATGCATTGGTCATAGCAAACACCCTCTTCCAACGAAACAAGAGACGACTCTACACATGGAGATCACCAGATGGCCAAAACTGAAATCAGATTGATCATATTCTTTGCAGCCAAAGATGGAGAAGCTCTATACAATCGGCAAAAACAAGACCGGGAGCTGACTGTGGCTCCGATCATGAGGTCCTTATTGCCAAATTCAGACTTAAATTCAAGAAAGTGGGGAAAAACACTAGACCATTCAGGTATGCTCTAAATCAAATCCCTTACGATTATACAGTGGAAGCGAGAAATGGATTTAAGGGACTAGATCTGATAGAGTGCCTGAGGAACTATGGATGGAGGTTCGTGACATTGTACATGAGACAGGGATCAAGATCATTCCCAAGAAAAAGAAATGCAGAAAAGCAAATGGCTGTCTGAGGAGGCCTTACAAATAGCTGTGAAAAGAAAAGAGGCAAAAACAAAGGAGAAAAGGAAAAATATACCCATTTGAATGAAGAGTTCCAAAGAATAGCAAGGAGAGATAAGAAAGTCTTCCTCAGTGATCAATGCAAAGAAATAGAGGAAAATAATAGAATGGGAAAGACTAGAGATCTCTTCAAGAAAATTAGAGATACCAAGGGAACATTTCATTCAAAGATGGGCTCCGTAAAGGACAAAAATTGTATGGACCTAACAGAAGCAGAAGATATTAAGAAGAGGTGGCAAGAATACACAGAAGAACTGTACAAAAAAGATCTTCATGACCCAAATAATCATGATGGTGTGATCACTCACCAGGAGACAGACATCCTGGAAAGTGAAGTCGAGTGGACCTTAGGAAACGTCACTTACAAACAAAGCTAGTGGAGGTGATGGAATTCCAGTTGAGCTACTTCAAATCCTAAAAGATGATGCTGTGAAAGTGCTGCACTCAATATGCCAGCAAATTTGGAAAACTCAGCAGTGGCCACAGGACTGGAAAAGATCAGTTTTCATTCCAATCCCAAAGAAAGGCAATGCCAAAGAATGCTCATACTACTGCACAATTGCACTCATCTCACATGCTAGTAAAGTAATACTCAAAATTCTCCAAGCCAGGCTTCAGCAATAATGAACTGTGAACTTGCAGACATTCAAGCTGGTTTCAGAAAAGGCAGAGGAACCAGAGATCAAATTGCCAACATCCACTGGATCATGGAAAAAGCAAGAGAGTTCCAGAAAAACATCTATTTCTGCTTTGTTGACTATGCCAAAGCCTTTGACTGTGTGGATCACAATAAACTGTGGAAAATTCTGAAAGAGATGAAAATACCAGACCGCCTGACCTGCCTCTTGAGAAATCTGTATGCAAGTCAGGAAGCAACAGTGAGAACTGGACATGGAACAGCAGACTGGTTCCAAACAGGAAAAGGAGTACGTCAAGGCTATATATTGTCACCCTGCTTATTTAACTTATATGCAGAGCACATCATGAGAAACGCTGGACTGGAAGAAACACAAGCTGGAATCAAGATTGCTGGGAGATATATCAATAACCTCAGATATGCAGATGACACCACCCTTATGGCAGAAAGTGAAGAGGAACTAAAGAGCCTCTTGATGAAAGTAAAAGAGGAGAGTGAAAAAGTTGGCTTAAAGTGCAACATTCAGAAAACTATGATGATGGCATCCAGTCCTATCACTTCATGGGAAATAGATGGGGAAACAGTGGCTGACTTTATATTTTTGAGCTCCCAAATCGCTGCAGATGGTGATTGCAGCCATGAAATTAAAATACACTTACTCTTTGGAAGGAAAGTTATGACCAACCTCGACAGCGTATTGGAGAAGGCAGTGGCACCCCACTCCAGTACTCTTGCCTGGAAAACCCCATGGACTGAGGAGCCTGGTAAGCTTCAGTCCATGGGTTCGCTGAGCATCGGACATGACTAAGCAACTTCACATTCACTTTTCACTTTCATGCATTGGAGAAGGAAATGGCAACCCACTCCAGTATTCTTGCCTGGAAAATCCCATGGATGGAGGAGCATGGTGGGCTGCCATCTATGGGGTTGCACAGAGTCAGACACGACTGAAGCGACTTAACAGCAGCAGACAGCATATTAAAAAGCAGAGACATTAGTTTGTCCATAAAGGTCCGTCTAGTCAAGGCTATGGTTTTTCCAGTGGTCATGTATGGATGGGAGAGTTGGACTATAAAGAAAACTGAGCACCAAAGAATTGATGCTTTTGAACTGTGGTGTTGGAGAAGACTCTTGAGAGTCCCTTGGATTGCAAGGAGATCCAACCAGTCCATTCTAAAGGAGATCAGTCCTGGGTGTTCATTGGAAGGACTGATTATGAGGCTGAAACTTCAGTATTTTGGCTGCTTGATGTGAAGAGCTGACTCATTTGAAATAACCCTGATGCTGGGAAAGATTGAGGGCAGGAGGAGAAGGTCATGACAGAGGATGAGTTGGTTGGATGACATCACCTACTCAATGGACATGAATTTTGGTAAATTCTAGGATTTGGTGATGGACAGGGAGCCCTGGTGTGCTGTGGTTCATTGAGTCGCAGGAGTCGGACACTACTGAGCAACTGAACTGACCTGAACTGAATGGTCTAGTGGTTTTCACTACTTTCTTCAACTTATGTCTGAATTTTGCAATAAGGAGGTCATGATCTGAGCCACAGTCAGCTCCAGGTCTTATTTTTGCTGACTGAGTAGAGCTTCTCCATCGTCAGCTGAAAGAATATAATCTCATTTTGGCATTGACCATCTGGTGATGTCCATGTGTAGATTTGTTCCCTTGTGTTGTTGGAAGAGGGTTTTTGCTATTATCAATATGTTCTCTTGGCAAAACTCAGTTAGCTTTAGCCTACTTCATTTTGTCCTCCAAGCCAGACTTGCCTGTTACTCCAGGTATCTCTTGACTTCCTACTTTCGCATTCTAGTCCATTGTGATGAAAAGGACATTGTTTAGCGGTATTAGTTCTAGAAGGTCTTGTAGGTATTAATAAAACCATGCATCTCAGCTTCTTTGGCATTAGTGCTATGGACATAGACTTGGATTACTCTGAGAATGCAAAGAAATAGAGGAAAATAATAGAATGGGAAAGACTAGAGATCTCTTCAAGACAATTAGAGATACCAAGGGAACATTTCATTCAAAGATGGGCTCCGTAAAGGACTAAAACAGTATGGAACTAACAGAAGCAGAAGACATTAAGAAGAGGTGGCAAGAACACACAGAACTATACAAAAAGATCTTCATGACCCAGAAAACCATGAAGGTATGATCACTCACCTAGAGGCAATCATCCTGGAGTGCAAAGTCAAGTGGGCCATAGGAAACTTCACTATGAACAAAGTTAGCGAAGGTGATGGAATTCCAGCTGAGTTACTGCAAATCCTAAAAGATGATGCTTTGAAAGTGCTGCACTCAATATGCTAGCAATTTGGAAAACTCAGTAGAAGCTGCTGCTGCTACTGCTAAGTCGCTTCAGTTGTGTCCAACTCTGTACAACCCCATAGACAGCAGCCCACCAGGCTCCCCCATCCCTGGGATTCTCCAGGCAAGAACACTGGAGTGGGTTGCTATTTCCTTCTCCAATGCATGAAAGTGAAAAGTGAAAGTGAGGTCTACAGGACTGGAAAAGATAAGCTTTCATTCCAGTCCAGAAAGGCAATGCCAGAGAATGTTCAAACTACCACATAGTTGCACTCATCTCACAGGCTAGCAAAGCAATGCTCAAATTACCCAAGTTAAGCTTCATCAGTACATGAACCATGATGTTCAAAGTGTATTTAGAAAAGGCAGAGGAACCTGAGATCAAATTGCCAACATCCTCTGAATCATAGAAAAAGCAAGTGAATTCCAGAAAAACATCAGCTTCTGTTTCATTGACTACTCTGTAGCCTTTGTGCAGATCACAGCAAACTATGGAAAATTCTTCAAGAGATGGGAAAACCAGATCACTTTACCTGGCTCCAGAGAAACCTCAATGCAGGTCAAGAAGCACCAGTTAGAACCAGACATGAACAACAGACTGGTTCCAAATTGGGAAACTAGTACATCAAGGCTGTGTATTGTTACTTTGCTTATTTAATGTAAATGCAGAGTACATAATGAGAAATGCTGGATTGGATTAAGACCAAACTGGAATCAAGATTGATGGGAAAAATATCAATAACCTTTGATATGCAGATGACACCACCCTTATTACAGAAAGTGAACAGGAATTAAAGAACCTCCTGATGAAAGTAGAAAAGGAGAGTGAAAAAACTGGCTTAAAACTCAACATTCAAAAAACTTAAGATCACGGCTTCCAGTTCCATAACTTCATGGCAAATAGATGGGGAAACAGTGGAAACAGTGACAGACTTTATTTTCTTGGGCTCCAAAATCACTGCAGATGGTGACTGCAGCCATGAAACTAAAAGACGCTTGCTCCTTGGAAGAAAAGCTATGACCAACCTAGACAGCATATTAAAAAGCAGAGACATTACTTTACCAACAAAGGTCCATCTAGTCAAAGCTATTGTTTAACAGTAGTCATGTATGGATGTAAGAGTTGGACCATAAAGAAAGCTGAGTGCTGAAGAATTGATGCTTTTGAACTGTGGTATTGGAGAAGACTCTCGATAGTCCTTTGGACAGCAAGGAGATTTAAACAGTCCATCCTAAAGGAAATCAGTCCTGAATATTCATTGGAAGGACTGATGTTGAAGCTGAAACTCCAATACTTTGGCCACCTGGTGAGAAGAACCTACTCATGCGAAAGGACCCTAATGCTGGGAAAGATTGAAGGCGAGAGGAGAAGGGGACAACAGGTGGATGTCATCACTGACTTGATGGACTTAAGTTTGTAAAAGCTTCAGGAGCTGGTGATGGACAGGGGAGTCTGGCATGCTTCAGTCCATGGGGTCACAAAGTGTCAGACACCACTGTGCAACTGAACTGAACTTGAATGTTCTTTGGCATTGCCCTTCTTTGGGATTGAAATGAAAATTTAACATTTCCAGTGTGTGGCCGCTGCTGAGTTTTCTAAACTTGCAGCATCATCTTTTAGGATGTGAAGTAGCTCATCTGAAATTCCATCACCTTCACTAGCTTTGTTCATAGTAAAGCTTTCTAATGCTTTCTAATGACTTCACGGTCCAGGATATCTGTCTCTAGATGAGTGACCTCACCATCATGGTTATGTGGGTCATTAAGAGCTTTTTTGTTCAGTTCTGTTTATTCTTGCCTCCTTTTCTTAATCTCTTCTTTTTCTGTTAGTTTCTTGCCGTTTTTGGCCTTTATTATGCCTATCGTTGCATAAAATGTTCCCTTGGTATCTGCAATTTTCTTAAAGAGATCTCTGATCTTTCCTATTCTGCTGTTTTCCTCTATTTCTTTGCATTGATCACTTAGGATGGCTTTCTCATCTTTCCTTGCTATTCTCTGGAACTCTTTATTCAGTTGGGAATATCTTTCCCTTTCTCCTTTGCCCTTCACTTCTCTTCTTTTCTCAGCTATTTGTAAGGCCTTCTCAGACAACCACTTTGTCTTCCTGCATTTCTTTTCTTGGGGATGGTTTTAGTTACCACCTCCTATACAACGTTCTGTCCATAGGTGTTCAGTCTCTGTGTCTATCAGATCTAGTCCATTGAGTCTAGTCATCACCTCAACTGTGTAATCATAAGAGATTTGATTTAGGTCATCTCTGAATGGCCCAGTGGTTTTCCCTACTTTCTTCAACTAGAACTTGTATTTTGCAAAAAGGAACTGATGATTTTAGTCACGGTTAGCTCCAGGTCTTTTGTTTACATAATAATAAATATTATCTTTGGAACACTTTTTTATTTTAGTTCAAATTTTATTTTTGCCCCTTCCAAAGTATTGCATAAAACAATTTAATTTTCTTGTCAGTATTTCATGTTTTGATTCCTAAATCTGTTTCTCCGAGATAAGTTAAAAATATTTCAGATGTGTACATTGTTTTAAAGAAGAGTGAATTGGCTAGCAGCAGGCCTTTTTGGTTTGCTAGCAAACCAAAGAGAGCAGCATATGCTCATGTGCATTTAATTGCTAGGATCACATATTATTGCTAAAATGGTATAAAATCCAATAACTTTATGCATTGATAATAATATCAGGCACTTTGCATTTGTGTGTGTGTGCATGTATATAATTGTGAATACACTACCGAAGATGAATCATCTCATTTATGTAAATGTGTCATTGTTTTGTCACTTAGTTGTGTCTGACTCTTGGTGACCCCATGGACTGTGGCCCACCAGGCTCTTCTGTCCTTGGAGATTTCCATGCAAGAATACTGGAATAGGTTGCCATTTCCTTCTCTTGAGGATTTTCTCATCCAGGGATCAAACCGTGTGTCCTGCAGGTCTCCTGCGCTGCAGGCAGATTCTTTCACTGAGCCACGGAGCAAGCCCTATTTATGTAAATATTCATTCTGAAATCTGTCAGGGGGCTTGTTCCTTTCTTTCATTTGAAAAGTAAATACACTTACGTAGATATTTTTGTTGATGTTTGAAAATATTAGCCCAAAAATTCTGAGGAAAAAATATATTTTCAGTAAATTTAGTGAACTGAAATAGGAATTTAAAGTATTTAGCTGCTCCAATAGAAATCATTTATGATATTTTACTAAAACTTCACTGAGGCTTTTAAAGAAAATTTAAGCTTCATGATTATGTAAATTAAATTGAAAAAAAAGTTGAACAGAAATTCATTTAAGTGTCTGTGTCTTTAAACTTTTATTGTAAAATTTGAGAAAAGGGGCTTTTAAGATGTGATGAAGTGTTAAGTGGTCCTTCTTTATTTAAAACAAGAGATGTTTGAATTCCATTTTTCCTTTCCCTAAATGGAACATTATTAAATTGTTTATGTTTTGTATTCTTCACTTTGAACATTAGTAATAGTTCCTAAAAATACACATAAAGTGATTTTTTAAAGTACTAAACCAAGTAGTACTTTACCTTTGTTAAACCAAGTAATACTTTATAAAAGTAAAAAAAAAAAATACATAAATAGAGTTAATCTCAATGTCAGTGTTTTGAGTTTGTTTTAAAGGAAGGCATACTATAACAAAAGAACTTCACAGATGGATCAGGGGGTAAAGAATCTGCCTGCAATGCAGGAGATAGAGGACGTGTGGGTTCGATCCCTGGGTTCAGAAGAACCCCTGGAGAACAAAATAGCAAACCACTCCAGTATTTCTTGCCTGAAAAATCCCATGAACAGAAGAGCCTGATGGGCTATAGTCCACAGGGTCACAAAGAGTTGGACAAGACTGAGTGACTAAGTGCATACTATAACAATTATTTTGCATTCTGTATATTGTAAATGAAAGTTACTCTCTTAATATGCTAAACTTCAGTCTTCTAGCAATGGTTAACATTCAGGCTGAGCTTTGACTCTAACCTTTTCTGAAGATATAACCTACGTAATCAAGTCTCAGCTATATCGTCTTTCCCTGATCTCCATTATGTGTAGTGCTTACAGAACTAATCTGGCACCAGCGGTTTAGGTTTACACTTTTATACCATTTACTTTTTCATATGAAAGTCTTTATCTTCTCTTTCTGTCTAAATAACAAACGTTTAAAAGTAGACACCATGCATCATTCACTGTATGTTTTATCTCCTGCAGAGCTGTGGGCAGGTACCTACATTAGAACTCAGGAAAAAGTGTGGTCCCTGGGGCCAGATAGGCTTGGATTCAGACTCTGGCTCTGCATCTTTCTAGCTGTGATGTTGAAAAGTTGTTTCCTCAATTTCCTCTTCTTTAAAACAGCAAGAAAATAATAGTTAACTCACTGTTAAGTATCTGCCTAGAACTCTACATTTTCACTCTTCAGTGTACACTTCATTTATCTTTCAAAGTGCCTTCACCTTGCCTCACAATTGCTTTTAAGAATCATTTTTTAAGTCTTTACTACCCCCCCTTTTATGATTGCTTTTTGGTGTGTCTAATTCAAAAGCAATATTAAAATTTTATTAATTTTTATATTTGATATAGTTTTGGCAGTGACCTAGGTAAAAACTAAAAAAAACAAACAAAAGCCAATCTAAACTATTAGAGAAATTACTCATGGCTGTTAAGATTAAGTTGAGTTTTCCCCCTTAGTAGTTTTGCTTCTGAACAACTGGACGTCAATTTCATTGGATGGTTCAAAGAACTAGGTAATTTGATTAAAGCATGGAAATAGACCAACATGGTAGGTGAGGTCCCCATGTAGTTAGCTGTTTTCACTGGATTTGGTAATTTTGACTGAGGCAATCAAGTGAATAACTCATTTCTATCAATCAGAATCCAACTCATCTATTTGAAAGAAAAGTTCCTATTCTATTTAAGCTTGGTATTGTAAAGGTAGGCATATTGTTCTTCATGAAAAACAATACCATCACTCACTCATTGAGATGAGAACATTGCAGGCTTTAAATTAAATGACTTTGCCACCATCACACAGCTTCTCAACATACTGCTTCCAGAATAGCACTTTTTTCCCCCACTAAAGAGCTCAATGTGTCTCAAACACCTGCTTCACGTCATCTTGTATAAATTCTTTTCATTTTACTTACAGTGCAAGGGGTTCCCTCCTATTGCTTGACTCTCCATAGGGGTGGAGGTATAACTGGAACATGTTATACTGTGGAAATTACTTCTAAAAAGCACTCTGACAATTGCTATTATTAACACAATTGATCACTAAACCCTTCCGTCTGGAAGAGAAGGGTCAAGGCATCGTTAAATAGATCCAGATTCTCCCAGGTTACCCTGAGGATGATATTTTGGTGAAAAATTTAATGACGGAGGAAATTTTGAATCCCTTTTAGCATTGGCTAGATAAACAGCATTGGTCCCTTTCAGCTAACATGGTCATTTATTCCCTTCAGTTCCGCTATTTGGTTCCTCAGGCTCCAATCACTGAGTTTTGAGCACTGGGGTAAAGGTTTCACTGGCATCACTTATTACCATTAAAACACTTCCCTTCTGAACATTGGCTGCCAAAGTATGTGGTATCCTGTGGAGCAAGAGGGTGAGGACCTAGGTTGCAGTGAGGCTGAACAGTTTGCACTTCCTAGCAGTGACACCAGACATCAATCTTTCCAAAAGACAACCAAGAACCTATGAAAATAAGAACTCTTTAAAAAGAACAAACGAGGCATTATCCAACCCCCCCAAAAAAAAAGCCACCAAAGCATTTTCCTAATAAGTTTATAAGTTTCCCCAAGATGAAAATGCACTGAAATGACTTAGGTCATCATGATGGATATTTAAAGAAACAAATAAAAAACAATTGCTACTTTGTAAGGTAGATATTTATGAGGTTTAAATTATTTATGGCATAGTGTTTGAGAGTCATTTAATTGCCTCTCAATGTGTGAGTATGTTTCATGATTTACATGCACATATCAGCTGGCCTTAGAACGCTAATTCAGTCACAGTTAATCTGTTTTGCATGGTCTGTGGCATCAAATGTGACGTAATTATAGGAAATCACATTATGCAACACCAGGGTATTTTGGTCATTGGACAAGGTTTCAGACAGGTTGATCACAAGGAAATAGGGAATTACTACATGAAATGTGTTCAAATCATTGTTTTGACCTATACAAATTTGTTGCATTACTGTTAATAGATTTGTGGCTGCTAAGTTCACACTGTACTGCAAAGCTCAGGGATCAAAAGGCAAGTTATTGTGGACTCCTGGGTGTTAGATTGTGCTGAGAAATGTCAGTGTATGTGTTAAACCTGGATAATATTTTGCTTTGTGACTTTTTTGTTGTTATTTAGTCACTAAGTTGTGTCTGACTCCTTGTGACCTCCTGGACTGTTGCCCATGAGGCTCCTGTGCCCAAGGGATTTCTCAGGCAAGAACACTGGAGTGAGTTGCCATTTTCTTCTCCAGGTGATCTTCTGGACCCAGGGATAGAACCTGCCTCTCCTGCATTGGCAAGCAGATTCTTTACTGCTGAGCCACCACTGGCAGCCTATTTAACTGATCTTCATTGCTTGCAAAATAACTTGAAAGATAACAATTCTGGATACTGATGATGTTATAAAACATTTCCAACAACTTGTTTTCAAAATTATAGTGAAATATCAATACAATGGTCCTCCTAGGGAAGAGTATTTTTTCAGTAAAAAATCTGGCACTCTGTCTTTGATGGGGTAACTTTAAGTTCAGTTCACAGAATAGCCACCCATATTTGGAATGGCAGACGAGAGGGACAAGGGGGAGCAGCAAATCCCTAACTTTCTTTGAATGTAATGGGTAAGTGGGGGTTACATAGCAACAGAACTATGGGGATAGCCTTTTGTGCGTTGACAATTTCTTTGTTTTCCATTTGGGAATTTAAGAATTTTTAGGGAACTTTGTGTAGCCTTATTTTTTTATTTGTTTTTAATGTTTGAGGCTTTTAAAAAATAATACTAAAGTACTGTATCACATTTATATTCTTCCAACCTAAGTGTATCAAAATATATATGTTCAGGTAAAGATAAGGTAAGCTTAATTGTCAGCAGGTGAGATAACTGTAGTCATGACTCCTTGCAAATTATTAAGAAATTTATTAACAGCATCAGGGGCACAGGCTCCAAGTTTGATGTTCTAACTTGAGGACTAGAGGGAAAGTAACACACAATTTAATAATATTTAAAATACTTTGAGGAATTAGAGGAAATTTTTCTTTAGTGTAAAAGCTATCTCATTATTCAGTGTGCATGTGGGTGTGTTCAGTCTGACTCTTTGCAACAGTATGGACTGTAACCCACCAGGCTTCTCTGTCCATGGGATTCTCTAGGCAAGAATACTGGAGTGGGTTGTTGTGCTGTCCTCCAGGGGATCTTCCTGACCCAGGGATCACACCTGCATCTCATGTCTACTACCTTGGCAGGGGGGATTCTTTACCACTAGTGCCACCTGGGAAGCTCATTATTTTAGTTTGTGTCAAATAGTTTTTGAGTTTCTTCACATATCCTTCCTTATTGATATTTCCTAAAATGTCAATTCTTTGAGGAAAAAAACTCATAATTTATTACTGACTTTCACAAATAATGATGTTTTTCCATGTTGCCTTTGCCACTCTACTTTTCTCTTTATATTTTCTCTTATATATTGTTGTTCCTATTAGTAATCAAACCAACTTATGGGCCTGTTTGCTAAAGAGTGTTAGAAGACAACATCACAAGCTAATATAAAGTCACTTCTTTAAAAAAATTCATTTAGCGATTCTGGGTTTTTTTTCCTGATTATGTACTGAGCAGTGCCTAAATATCAAAAGAGGGTTCAGAAGGGTACAAAAAGCACTGAGATCTAGTTCTGCCTTAGACCTTCCCTGGCTGTCATCTCCCTTGCATGGGTGGCCGAGGTGATAGTAATCCCATTGAGAAAGAAGTATGACGGGACAGAAAATAAGACCATAACACAAGCTCAGGGCACAATATGTGTTCAGTTCAGTCGCTCAGTCATGTCTGACTCTTTGCAACCCCATGAACCGCAGCACGCCAGGCCTCCCTGTCCATCACCAACTCCCAGCGTCCACTTAAACCCATGTCCATTGAGTCAGTGATGCCATCCAGTCATCTCATCTTCTGTCGTCCCCTTCTCTTCCTGCCCTCAATCTTTCCCAGCATCAGGGTCTTTTCAAATGAGTCAGCTCTTCACATCAGGTGGCCAAAGTATTGGAGTTTCAGTTTCAACATCGGTCCCTCCAATGAACACCCAGGACTGATCTCATTTAGGATGGACTGGTTGGGACTCCTTGCATTCCAAGGGACTCTTAAGAGTCTTCTCCAACACCACAGTTCAAAAGCATCAATTCTTCTGCTCTGAGCTTTCTTTATAGTACAACTCTCACATCCATGTGTAGAATTTCCTAAAAGGAATTCAGACCCAGGGTCGATGGAAACCTGTAGACTGAAGTATTTGGGAGCTGTCAAATTTTGGTTAAGTGATTATTGAAGTCATTTCACACCATGAAAAACAGTGAGAATGAGGAGCAAAGAGAAGAAGAGTTGGTCCCAAGCGAATTAGGGAAGAAGTCAGGGAATTACACCTGAATGAATAAAGAGAAAACTGGGAGCAAGGGGGGTTACTGAAACCAAAGGAAAAGATTTTCAAGACAGAAGCAGTGTTTCAGAAAGTTCAAATAAGATGACATCTAGAATGAGATCTTTAGTTTTGGCAAGAAAGAAAGGACCAATTATGATTTTGGAGAGAACTAAGTGACATTGACAATGAGTTTAAGAATGAATTTGAGGTAAATAAGTGAATAAATTACTCTTTTAAGACGTTTGAGATTAAAAACAAATTAAGGAAAGCAAGGTTAATGGTTCATATTTTACAAAGTGGAATGTTTAGATATGACTGAAGCTAGGGAGATGAAATCAGTGTGAAGGACAAACAAAAATTGTAAAAGCATTGATTTAAGTAGTGAAAATACATGTATTTCACAGATAAAATCAGTAGTTATTTATTTGGGCTTTGATTATTCAAATGGAACAGTTTTATTTGGTAAGCATAAGTTTAATCAAGACAATATATTAGTGATCTACTATGCAAAGTTAATAGTAGGTGCTGTAAAAAGTACAAAATGGATAAATTAATCCCTCTAATTAAGAAGCTTATGGGACTTCCCTCAAAGTCCAGTGGCTAAGACTTGAACTCCTAATCCAAGGGACCCAGGTTTGATCCCTGGTCAGGGAACTAGATCCCACACGCTACAACTAAGAGTTCACATGCCTCACTAAAGATCCCACATGCCACAACTAGACCCAGCATGGCCAAATAAATAAATATTTTTTAAAGAAATGCATAAAATAGAGAAGGAAAATAACCTAGTATTTGTTGTATTAGAGGCCTAGGAGTAATAAGGATTGTGTAATAATTGTAGCTGGGAAGACCAAGTAGGATTGCTTAGAGAAAATGACATTTTTTGAAAGATGGAGACTATTTTGACAGGTCACACAGATACAGATGACCAGGAAAGTGTTCAGGGTATTCAAGATGCCCAGAAAATGGAGGGTACATGAGAAAAAAAAAATGAAGATACATATTTCTTTTTTTTTTTTATGTACTATTCATGTGTCACAAACTGTTACTCTTCTGATTCTACTTCAGTCAATAAAAATGTGAAAGCCAGTTTAGCTTGTTGGCTGTATGGAACAGTTGGTGGACTGGACTTTGGCCTGTGATGTCAGTTTGCTAAACTTCACTAGACTGTGACACATAGATAGCGCACAGTGTTATGCGCTGACTGACTGTACTCTACCGAGGCAGTGAGGCCTTCACCTAGGACAGCAGGAGTGCAATAGGAAAGGAAAGAATCAGGCAACTCGATGGATTGATTGAAGCCAGTTGTGAAATCTTAGTGGAGGTTGAGGAAAGGAAAAGGAAGTGATCAAAGGCATAATTGTCGTATTAGGAGATCAGAAACAGAAAAAGGAAGCACGGGCAGAAAATGATGAATGCATTTAACAAATAGCATTTGGGTTTGAAGGTCATATAGCAATGGAGTCATGCTTAGAGATTTAGAGGGTAGAATATGAGGTTACTTCTGTTAGAGTAATGGAAGCTATGTTCCTGCATAACCACTTCCATCTTTCAGTGGCCAAAGAATATTCCATGAGATCTCTTCCTCCAGTAGTAGTGAGACTTATAGTCATTGATAGCCTCCTTTTAAAATCAGATATATATTCAGATTTCAGACATACATTTACTTTGCAGGTAATAGATGAAAGGGCAAAGTAACTCAACAGAGTAACAACACTCAGTTCTATGAGGTGTCAACAAGCAATAATAACATATTATTATTATGAGGAACAACAGTTCCCAAACATGTAGAACAAAAATCTGTCAGATGCAGATTGGTTTCTCAAAGACCAGTCACCGTGCTAATCTGTGTCAAAATGAAACCGAAGGATACACTGACCTGTTCCAACTGGGACATCCAATCCTGATTCACTCTGGCACCTTCCGTGGACACCATCACATTTCTTGCAAATTCAGTAATCTTACAGGCTTCTTACTCATTTGCAATGAAGCAGTAAAAATTAGTTTCAGAACACAAAGGCAAACGGTAAGACCAATAGAAAGCCCTTATTATTGGCAAAGAGATCCCGGTAGGTTTTTGTTGCCGTTGACAAGGATAATCTCCATCCATTCATAAGACAGAGGGAGAATAAAGACACTTTGCAGCCACTTTCTAACTGTGGTTTTAGTGCCGTTTTTTTTTTCCCCTGCTTTCCTGTCTTTTCCTGACAATCCCTGGTTGTTTTGCTTTCCCGTTCACTTCCTTAACATTGCTCTCCTTTCAAACTTTGGAGGTTAATGTGTTCTTGGATTCTGTGGCTTGTGGAGATAAATTATAGGAGTCATTATTCCAAACATAATACAGCAGAAGTTCATTGTGTCTCACCACAGGCAAGCATGCGGCGCAGGAGTGTTGTAGGAGTGCTTGCCAATTGTAGCGAAATCTATTGACGTAAAGACAGTTCTCCCATGGTTTCTGCCTTCGGATTGTGCTAGTTTAGGTCATTATGAATGCCAAATGGATGTCATTAAATCCTCTGGACAATTTCTTGATTTTTATTCTATGCAAAGCATGTGGGTTCCTTTTTGATCTGGATATATGGTAAGTCCCATGATGAAATTACTAGCAGTCCCCAAACCTAAAGCCATGATGCTACGGTTGCTGCTGCTAATCAGCACCCACGTGCACTAGAATTTGGTTTCATTCAATAGATAAGTGGCCTTTGTGAGATATAATTGTCAGCTTTATAATTCTTTTAAAATGTAATACTGATAACTTTGATTTCAAAGGATTTTTATCTAATTCTGTCAACTTTTGGAGAGAGGGGATAGGTTTTCTGTGTGTGTGTGTGTGTGTGTGTGTGTGTGTGTATGTATTAGTTGATCAGTTATGTCCAACTCTTGCAACCCCATGAACTGTAGCCCACCAGGCTTCTCTGTCCATGGGCCTCTCCAGGCAAGAATACTGGAGTGAGTTGTCATGCCCTCCTGCAGGGGATCTTCCTGACCCAGGGATCAAACCCAGGTCTCCCACATGGCAGGCAGTTTCTTCAGCAGCTGAGCCACAAGGGGAGCCCTCGCTTTTCTATAAACACAGCTAATTTTCAACAGTTGAAAGGTATGGGAACCTCCTTTAACCAAAAATCTCTCTTTGCTTATCTATTATAATCCTAGAGATACTGGTTTTCAAGCCACTTAGTACTTTAGTACAATAATACTTTTTCCTATGAGCAGGGAAGAGCTCCTTCCATGTATCACCAGAGATGGAATCAGGATCTTCTAGCAGATCACTTGACCTATGACCTAGAGCTGAGGTAATATCAACAGAAAGAAGAGAAATCTAGGTTAATATTTAGACTTGGCAAATCTCAGCACACAAAATGACTAGGAGCAGAGGGATGTACATGGAGAATGATGAAGCTTACAAAAGCTTTTTTTTTTTTTTTTTTTTAAGCACAAACAGATTTATTTACTAACCAAAGAGATGACCCTAATTATATCAACACTTTGAAATAGTTTAATTGTTTGTGATAAAGATAATTGAACACAATAATGAAAAAAGAAAACAGCAGTATGGAGATTTGCTCATTGAACTTAGCTTGTTCATCCTTGCAACTAATTTCTGTGCAAAATGATGATGGAATTTTTACTCTACTTTTTCATAGACCTGAATACAGATAACACTGTTTGTGACACATATCACTACTAATTTCCCATCTTTCAGTTTTCTTGTTATTGTGCTTTCCTTTCCATCTCATTCCTGATGTTGAACCAATGCATCATCTGTAAAGTTGCAGACAGTCTGAATCTTTCTGCTATCAGCTGTGGTCTCTTCAAACTTCTCTCCCAGTTTACAGGAAAGCTGTGTTGTTTTCAAAGTGCTCTCAGTTTTTATGCTGAGGACGTGTGTGCATAACAGGAGATAGCAAGAATGAAGGTTGGCGTTTTAGGAATCAGTGAACTAAAATGGACTGGAATGGGTGAATTTTACTCAGATGACCATTATATCTACTACTGTGGGCGCGAATTCCTCAGAAGAAATGGAATAGCCCTAAATATCAATGAAAGAATCTGAAATACAGTTCTTAGGTACAGTCTCAAAAAGAACAGACTAATCTCTGTTTCCAAGGCAAACCATTCAACAACACAGTAATCCAAGTCTATGCCACAACCAGTAATGCTGAAGAAGCTGAATTTGAACAGTTTTCTAAAGACCTAAAAGACCTTCTAGAACTAACACCTAAAAAAGATGTCCTTTTCATTGTAGGGGACTGGAATGCAAAAGTAGGAAGTTAAGAGATACCTGGTTAACAAGTAAATTTGGCCTTGGAGTACAAAATGAAGTGGGTCAAAAGCAAACAGAGTTTTGCCAAGAGAACACACCAGTCATAACAAATACCCTCTTCCAACAACACAAGAGAAGACTCTACACATGGACATCACCAGATGGTTAATACCAAAATCAGATTGATTATATTCTTTGCAGCCAAAGATGGAGAAGCTCTATACAGTCAGCAAAAACAAGACTGGGAGCTGACTGTGGCTCAGATCATGAACTCCTTATTGCCAAATTCAGACTTAAATTGAAGACAGTGGGGAAAACCACTAGACCATTCAGGTATGACCTAAATCAAATCCTTTATGATTATACAGTGGAAGTGACAAACAGATTCAAGGGATCAGATCTGATAGACAGAGTGCCTGAGGAACTATGGATGGAGGTTTGTGACATTGTACAGGAGTCTGTGATCAAGACTATCCCCAAGAAAAAGAAATGAAAAAAGGCAAAATGGTTGTCTGAGGAGGCTTTACAAGTCACTGAGAAAAGACGAGCAGTGAAAGGCAAAAGAGAAAAGAAGAGATATACCCATTTGAACGTAGAGTTCCAAAGCATAGCAAGGAGAGATAAGAAAGCCTTCCTCATTGATCAAAGTAAAGAAATAGAGGAAAACAATAGAATGGGAAAGACAAGAGGTTTCTTCAAGAAAATTAGTGATACCAAGGGAACATTTCATGCAAAGATGGGCACAATAAAGGATAGAAAATGTATGGATGTAACAGAAGACAATATTAAGGAGAAGTGGCAAGAATACACATAAGCACTATACAAAAAAGATCTTCATGACCCAAATAACCACAAGGGTGTGATCACTCACCTAGAGCCAGACATCCTAGAATATGAAGTCAAGTGGGCCTTAGGAAGCATCACAAAGAACAAAGCTAGTGGAGGTGATGGAATTCCAGTTGAGCTACTTCAAATCCTAAAAGATGATGCTGTGAAAGTGCTGCACTCAATATGCCAGCAAATTTGGGAAACACAGCAGTGGCTACAGGACTGGAAAAGGTCAGTTTTTATTCCAATCCCAAAGAAAGGCAATGCCAAAGAATGCTCAAACCACTACACAACTGTACTCATCTCACACGCTAGCAAAACAATGCTGAAAATTCTCCCAGCCAGGCTTCAACAGTATGTGAACCATGAACTTCCAGATGTTCAAGCTGGTTTTAGAAAAGGCAGAGGAACCAGAGATCAAATTGCCAACATCTGTTGGTCATCAAAAAAGCAAGAGAGTTTCCAGAGAAATATCTACTTCTTTACTGATTACGTCAAAGCCTTTGTATATGTGGATCACAAAAATACTGTGGAAAATTCTTAAAGAGATGGGAATACCAGACCACATTACCTGCCTCCTGAGAAATCTGTATGCAGGTCAGGAAGCAAAAGTTAGAACTGCACATGAAACAACAGACTGTTTCCAAATAGGAAAAGGAGTACGTCAAGGCTGGATATTGTTACCCTGCTTATTTAAATTATATGCAGAATACATCATATGAAATGCCGGGCTGGATGAAGCACAAGCTGGAATCAAGATTGCTGGGGGAAATATCAATAACCCCAGATACGCAGATGACACCATCCTTATGGCAGAAAGTGAAGAGGAACTAAAGAGCCTCTTGATGAAAGTGAAAGAGGAAAATTCAGCTTAAAGCTCACATTCAGAAAACTAAGATCATGGCATCTGGTCCCATCACTTCATGGCAAATAGATGGGGAAACAGTGGAGACTTTATTTTGGGGGGCTCCAAAATCACTGCAGATGGTGAGTGCAGCCATGGAATTAAAATACACTTGTTCCTTGGAAGAAAAGCTATGAACAACCTAGACAGCATATTAAAAAACAAGAGACATTACTTTTCCAACTAATGTCTATCTAGTTAAAGCTGTGGTTTTTCTAGTAGTCATGTATGGATGTGAGAGTTGGACTATAAAGAAAGCTTGAGCACCAAAGAATTGATGCTTTGAACTGTGGTGTTGGGAAGACTCTTGAGAGTCTCTTGGACTGCAGGGAGATCCAACCAGTCCGTCCTAAAGGAAATCAGTCCTAAATATTCATTGGAAGGACTGATGCTGAAGTTGAAACTCCAATACTTTGGCCACCTAATGTGAAGAACTGACTCACTGGAAAAGACCCTGATGCTGGGAAAGATTGAAGGCAGGAGGAAAACGGCACGACAGAGGATGAGATGGTTGGATGGCATCACTGACTCGATGGGCATGAGTTTGAGCAAGCTCCAAGAGTTGCCCGTGAACAGGGAAGCCTGCATGCTGCAGTCCATGGGATTGCAAAGAGTCAGACACTATTGAGCAACTGAACTGAATATCAATCTCTATTCATTGAATGAATTTGAAATATCATCAATTTTCTCATCAATTTGATTTGCTGCCATAAGAAGTGAATGAAAGTGTGATGGTAAAATTGATGACATCACCATCAGTTCGTTGAGTAAAGAATAGAAAAATAAATGAGGATCTATTCATTGTTATGCATCTCCTTACATTTCCCATTTTGACTTCAGTTTGGTAGTTTGAGTCTGTTACTATTATATTGATTACTTAGTTAACTTTTTAAGTTTTTGAAATCACTTATCAATCATGTTTATCTGATGGGAAGAGATAGAACAAATTTTGAAGGGTTCACTTATACTCAGTATTTTCAAATTCAAAGTGACAATTATCATTCAAAAATCGGTAAGTTCAGTGCTTTATAGTGTTAGATTTACTGTAAAAAGCAAAAGGCAGTTGTGCTAACTCAAGAAGCTTAGCACCATCATTCAATAATGTGTTTTGAGCTCTGTTTGTCCTTTACTTCCTGGACATTACAAAATATATGTCAGCTGGGACCCAGAGAACACTTGGTCCCATTCACCTCCATTTCTGAAGGAGAACGAAAAATCCAAGATGGGGGGGAATGCCCCAAATAAATCACTGCTGAGAGAGAGAAAATTTTAAAAAGGTTTCTTTTCCTCTAATGTAAGTTTTTCCCTTTTCCTTTTCAATTTCATTTTTATTAGGTGTAAAATAAAGAAATTTAACTAAGTAGCTTCATAAGGCTCCTTTTAGTTCAGTTCTCATGTTCCATGTTCTGCTACACAATATGCTAAATGTTCCACAAAGTGTTACTAACGTGACTTTCTCGGTACTAAACATCACTAACATATTACAAACAGGCCTAACATTTTTTCCTTTATAACTTGAAGGTTTTTCACAGTATGAGTGAAGGCAACATCATCACTTCCAGGGTGCCCCAAGACTTCTGGCCTGTCACTCCTGAAGATTAAATAGTTATCATATAGCTGTGAACATTCCGTGTAGACTTGTGTTTATGGCTCAGATTAACCTAGAGAATTATTTCTGTCCACTTTATAGGTGACAAGATATGAGATATGAGACTTATTTAGATATACTTCAGATGTGTAATGCATATAGAATCTATTAGCTTCTAGATTACAAGTTTATTCTGTTTGCAAATTTCTCATCATTCTGATAAGTTTCTTCAAAGTAATCTCTGTTCTTACATATACTAAAAGTATCTTTTAATAAAACTCTCAAGTATATAAATTGGGTTTCATCAAACTTAAAACACAGTGTTCTTCATAAGACACTTCATAAGGAGAAAATGTTTATGTACAGTATATATAAAGGAATCCCAAAACTCCATAATAAAAAAGCAACCCAATTAAACTGAAAGCACTAATATTGAATAGACCAAAAGACATATCAATGGCAAAAATGCACACGGAGAAGTAACTATTGTCATTTGCCACTGCAGCAGTGTAAATTAAAATTTCAATGTGATAACAATATACACTTATTAGAATGTTATTAAATAAAAATAAAATTAATAGTGCCAGTTCAGTTCAGTTCAGTCACTCAGTCGTGTCCGACTCTTTGCGACCCCATGAATCACAGCATGCCAGGCCTCCCTGTCCATCACCAACTCCTGGAGTTCACTCAAACTCATTTGCATCGAGTTGGTGATGCCATCCAACCATCTCATCTTCTGTCATCCCCTTCTCCTCCTGCCCCCAATCCCTCCCAGCATCAGGGGCTTTTCCAGTGAGTCACCACTTTGCATGAGGTGGCCAAAGTACTGGAGTTTCAGCTTCAGCATCAGTTCTTCCAAAGAACACTCAGGACTGATCTCCTTTAGGATGGACTGGTTGGATCTCCTTGCAGTCCAAGGGACTCTCAAGAGTCTTCTCCAACACCACAGTTCAAAGGCATCAATTCTTCAGCGCTCAGCCTTCTTCACAGTCCAACTCTCACATCCATAACATGACCACTGGAAAAACCGTAGCCTTGACTAGACGGACCTTTGTTGGCAAAGTAATGTCTCTGCTTTTCAATATGCTATCTAGGTTGGTCATAACTTTCCTTCCAAGGAGTAAGCATCTTTTAATTTCATGGCTGCATTCACCATCTGCAGTGATTTTGGAGCCCCCAAAATGAAGTCTGACACTGTTTCCACTGTTTCCCCATCTAGTGTCAGGTGCCATCAAAAATGTGGAGGCCCTTTAACTCTCATTTACTGCTGGTGATAATACAAAAAGGCACAGTCACTTGGAAAATAATTTTACTTTTGTTGACAACCTAATGTAAACGTCCCATACAATTCAGTAATCTCACTCTTGAGTATGTACCAAAGTAAAATGAAACTATGTCCATCTGAAAAATATTCTGGAAAATTTATAGATACTTCATTTGTAATTGCCAAATACTAGGAACATTTGAAATGTTCAACTACTAAGTGGATCAAAACAAAACAAAAACTGTGGCATATTGTACAAATAGAATACTACTCAGCAAAAAAAGGGAACAAACTACTCATAAACACAGCAAAATGGAAGAATCTGTGATACATTATGCTAAGTGCAAGAAACCAAACTCAAAGGCCTAATACACAGTAATTCACTGATACGACAGCCCTAGAAAAGCAAAACTAGGGGAAAGAAGGGCTTTCCTGGCTGCTCAGTGGTAAAGTATCCTCCTGCCAATACAGGTGTCACAGGCTCAGTCCCTGGGTCGGGAAGATCTCCTGGAGCAGGAAATGGCAACCCACTCCAGTATTCTTGCCTGGAGAATCCCATGGACAGAGGAGCCTGGCAGGCTACAGCCAACGGGGTGTAAAAGAGTTCAACACGACTTAGCTAAACACCAACAACAAGTGAAAAAAAACTTGGATGCTATCAGAGGATGCTAGGGACAGAGTATAAGATCAGGGAGAACTGACCAGTGTATTAATGGTCCGTTGCTTTGTAATATACCCATGGCTTCTCTTGCAGCTTCTGTTAGTCAGAAATCAGCAGGCAGCTTAGATGAGTGCTTCTGGTCCCCAGTCTTTCATGAGGTTGCAATTAAGTAATAAGCTAGTTCCTGGCTGCAATGTTATCTGAAGACTCAAATTGGAGAAGATCTGCTTCCAAACTAACATACATGGTTTTGGCAAGATAAAATTTCTCATGGAATTTGGGTTAAGGAGCTTAGTTCCTTGCTAGCTGGTTAACCCAAGGCCTTTCCTAGTTCCCTGTCGTAGGTGCTTCTCCAAAAGGCAGCTTGCAACATGGCAGCCGAATTTCCTCGGACAGAGCATGTGATGTAAGAGAAAGCACCCAAGACGTCAGCCTCAGTGTTTTTATCACCTGATATCGGAAGTGACATCCCGTCACCTTTGGCAAAAGTATATTTAACAGAAGAGCATTAGTCACTTGTGTCTGACAGTGACATTAGTCAGTTGTGTCTGACACTTTTGGATCTCTCAGTTGTGTCCAACTCTTTGTGGCCCCATGAACCCACCAGGGTCCTCTGTCCATGGAATTTTCCAGGCGAGAATACTGGAGTTGGGTAGCCATTCCATTCTCCAGGGGTCTTCCTGGCCCAGGGATTGAATCTGGGTCTTCTGCACTGCAGGCAGATTCTTTACCACTGAGCCACCAGGAAAGCCCTCCATTTACTGGAAGGAAGTCAAATCCAACCACATTCAAGGGAAGAGTTTATACAGGGGGTTCAGTACCAGTAGACTAGAATCACTGGGGACTGCCTTAGAGCCTGCCTCCCGTAGGAAGCCCTCTGGATCCCATGGATCCTTATTTCACACCCAGAACACATTAAACTCTCCCAAGTTCCACAGGAATCTCAATATCTGAATCTGGAGCCACGTTAGAGTTAGCCTGCCATACACAAAATGGAAGAGAGAACTTTGGGGTGATCATAACTATTCTGTGTCTTTTGGAATAATAAAAACTATTCCATATCTTGATATTGACAGTGATTGCACAGTTGTATTTGTATGATAAAAACTCAGAACTAAATATCAAAAGGGATATATTTCATTGTAAGTAAGTTGGACTTTAATAAAAAAGGAACAAGATAGCAAACTCAAGAATATAACATACATACACACATATATTACATTAAATTTTGGCCAAATTGAATGAATAGTTAATGTATAAATAAAATATATGTAAAGAAATATATATTTTGGCAGTGGAAAGTATTAATAGCATTATTATTTCTAGTATCATTGAAAGGACATAATAATATACCATAAGTTTTACAATCAATAATTTCTTATAGAAAAAGAAAATTATTATTGATGACAACTTGCATGAATTTTTCACTGAAGTTTATTGTGATCATATCAGTTTTTCTCTTTAACATTTGTTTTTCTTCCTTAGAACAGACAACTCATCAATTCAAATATTAGGAAAGATGAACATATTTGTAAATGTACTGTTAAATGTATCTTATTTACCAAAGTACTATTGGAACAATTTTCTAAAAACGTATTTTTAAAGCCACCCTTGAAAATAATTTACTTCCTGTATTTCTTGTTTTCCCCAATTCTGAAAAGTAACAGAGGTAAGACAGTGGGATCCAGTTACTGTAACCTGTTTATACAGCTGTACTTCATTGAATGAAGGCTTGTGTTACACACAGTTTTTGATAGGAAGTCAATGCTTTTAAAACAACTATAGAGACAGGTCTTTAACCTCCACCCTGGTAGATTCTTTGTTCCACCATTTAGCTTCTGTGGAGGTTATAAGAAGGTCATTCCAATACATATTATTGCCATCTAATCAAATCATCTACTTAGCTCATCCGCTTATGAACTTGAAGCATAGATACATTATGATGAATTTTTTACACAAATTCTGAAAGGTCCAGTGAAATAGTTTTGATTTGTAGTGAAGTTTCTTTGTGATACATTCTGAAATGTTCAATAATGAGTATGTTCTAAAGAGAAAATGGTGTTTAGATGTCTTCAAATGTTGAATCTATAAGAAGCTTTAAAAGATTTAGTATGTTCATTAGATTTATTATCTCTTAATAGTACTCCATACAACATCTGAAGATTTTGAATGTCATGGGATTCTTTGTACCTCTCTTATTCATAGTTATACAGGCTAATCAATAAACCACAGATTTAGGTTTTAGGTTATTTCAGGGATTATGCCTGGGAAGTTTAAGGTCATTATGGTGAAATACTTCTTATTTGTGTAGGAATAGTTTCCTTCATTACTTGAGTAGAAATATAGGGTCATTACTAGGAATGATTTAAAAAGTGTGGACCGATTAGAATCTACATTAGATATAAACTGATGTCCTGTGAAAATACTTGCCTCACTTGAAAATATATGAGTTGAATAGAAATGACTTCTGATAAGCCTCTCTATTCATAATCCTGTTCATAATTTCATTCTCACAGAATTAAATCTTTCTTATATTTCATTTGTTTACCAAAACTCTTTTTGCACATTTTATTTGGTAACTCCCTATATAGATTGTGTGGATCACAATAAACTGTGGAAAATCCTGAAAGAGATGGGAATACCAGACCACCTGACCTGCCTCTTGAGAAACCTGTATGCCAGTCAGGAAGCAACAGTTAGAACTGGACATGAAACAACAGCCTGGTTCCAAATAGGAAAAGGAGTCCATCAAGGCTGTATATTGTCACCCTGCTTATTTAACTTCTATGCAGAGTACATCATGAAAAACGCTGGGCTGGATGAAGCACAAGCTGGAATCAAGATTGCTGGGAGAAATATCAATAACCTCAGATATGCAGATGACACCATCCTTATGGCAGAAAGTGAAAAAGAACTAAAGAATCTCTTGATGAAAGTGAAAGAGGAGAGTGAAAAAGTTGGCTTAAAGATCAACATTCATAAAACTAAGGTCATGGCACCTGGTCCCATCACTTCATGGCAAATTGATGGGGAAACAGTGGAAATAGTGGCTGACTTTATATTTTTGGGTTCCAAAATCACTGCAGATGGTGATTGCAGTCATAGGTAGACTACAGTCCATGGGGTCACAAAGAGTCGGACATGACTGAGTGACTTCACTTTGACTTTACCTCTTGGAAGGAAAGTTATGACCAACCTAGACAGCATATTCAAAAGCAGAGACATTACTTTGTCAACAAAGGTCCGTCTAGTCAAAGCTATGGTTTTTCCAGTAGTCATGTATGGATATGAGAGTTGGACTATAAAGAAAGCTGAGTGCTGAAGAATTGATGGTTTTGAACTGTGTTGTTGGAGAAGACTCTTGAGAGTCCCTGGGACTGCAAGGAGATCCAACCAGTCCATCCTAAATGAAATAAGTCCTGATTATTCATTGGAAGGACTGATTTTAAAGCTGAAATTCCCATACTTTGGCCACCTGATGCAAAGAACTGACTCATTTGAAAAGACCCTGATGCTGGGAAAGATTGAGGGCAGGAGGAGAAGGGATGACAAGAGCATGAGCTGGTTGGATGGCATCACTGACTCAATGGGCATGAGTCTGAGTAAACTCTGGGAGTTGGTGATATACAGGGAGGCCTGGCATGCTGCGGTTCATGTGGTCGCAAAGAGTCAGACACGACTGAGCAACTGAACTAAACTATATAGATTGTGGCTTCCCTGATAGCTCAGTTGGTAAAGAATCCACCTGCAGTGCAGGAGACCCCATTTCTATCCCTGAATTGGGAAGATCCCCTGAGAAGGGAAAGTCTACCCACTCCAGTATTCTGGCCTGGAGAATTCCGTGTACTGTATAGTCCATGGGGTCACAGAGACAACTGAGCCACTTTCACTTTATCTAGATTGCTCACAGAGCTTTCATTTGCTAAATCAAAGCTTTTTCTTGGCTAAGAAAAGCCCACAAGGATTGACTATATTTATGTCTATCTCTCCATATATCCATGTTTTTCATTAAAACTCTTTAACAAATTATTCTGTCATGTGCTATGTATTTTAATGTGTGTGTGTGTCCATGCTAAGCTGCTTCAGTCTTATCCAACTCTTTGTGACCCTATGGACCATAGCCCACCAGGCTTCTCTGTCCATGGGATTCTCCAGGCAAGAATACTTGAGTGGATTGCTATGCCCTACCCCAGGGGATATTCCTGACCTAGGGATCTAACCCTAGGTCTGTAGAGGTTATAAAAAGGTTGTCCCAATACATATTATTATGCATCTCCATGTCTCCAGCATTAGCAGATGGGTTCTTTATAACTCTGATTATGTGGCAATTGCAAAGACTAATAACTCAGTATTTCTACTCTTCAGTTCAGTTCAGTCACTCAGTCGTGTCCGACTCTTTGCGACCCCATGAATCACAGCACACCAGGCCTCCCTGTCCATCACCAACTCCTGGAGTCCACCCAAACCCATGTCCATTGAGTCGGTGATGCCATCCAACCGTTTCATCTTCTGTTGTCCTCTTCTCCCGCCCTCAATCTTTCCCAGCATCAGGGTCTTTTCAAATGAGTCAGTTCTTCGCATCAGGTGGCCAAAGTATTGGAGTTTCAGCTTCAGCAACAGTCCTTCCAGTGAATATTCAGGACTGATTTTCTTCAGGATGGACTGGCAGGATGGAGATCCCTTGGATCTCCTTGCAGTCCAAGGGACTTTCAAGTGTCTTCTCCAACACCACAGCTCAAAAGAATCAATTCTTCAGTGCTCAGCTTTCTTCACAGTCCAACTCTCACATCCATACATGACCACTGGAAAAACCATAGCCTTGACTAGACGGACCTTTGTTGACAAAGTAACGTCTCTGCTTTTTAATATGCTGTCTAGGTTGGTCATAACTTTCCACTCTTAGGTTCACTGTTAAGTTCCCATGCATCCAAACCTTTTTTTTTTTTTAACTTTCAATGTATGCTGGCAGGGATAACTGTCGTGTTGTATTCTATCTTCTATATTTGTAGCAAAGGACAAAATTTAAATTATTTAACTAAGAACATACTTTCTTCTAATAATATAAAATATATGGAATTTTGATATATAATTCTGGTAGAAAATGAAATAATGAGGACAAAATGAAAAATATGGGCTTGTTTTTTAAATTCTATACATTTAGATGGTCTTTAGAGAGGCATATTGCTGCAGAAAAAACACAACTATCTTTCGGATTTATATGAATTTTAAGACAGTATGAGGGCAATTTGAATAATGGTTAATGAAAATTAAATGTTTGCATTTTCTTTTTTTGAGGATAAACAGAAGTTATGTGGGACAGTTTTAGAAATGGTAAAGTGTTTGGTGAGATATGGGAAGAAATATATGTAACTACTAGTTACTAATATATATAGCTATAAATGAAATGGAAATGTTAAATCTTAGGGCCAAATATTATTCTCCATTGTCTCTTACTCCAATAGACAGATTTTGAAATTTATTACAAAGCCATTAGGGAAGAATATGGTATAATATTTCATTTTTAAATTTATACACCATTTCTCCCATCAGAGTATTTTTCTTTAATTAGAAATATGTTATCAGATGCTGAAAAATCATCACAGTGCATTGACTGTTTTGTTTGAACATTACAAGTTAGCTTTTATGATCTGTTATATTGTAATATGTTAGCAAAGTGTAAATTTTGGAAGTCATTTCAGTTTGCTGGAGGCATTTAATTATATTGTATACACTATACATATTTATTGGCTATGTTTCAGTTTTGTTTATAATTTATTTCCTCTCTGCTTCCAAAAATGATTCAAGGCAGCTTATTTTAATTATATTGGTCTACTTTCCCAGAGATATTCCAGACTTTTCTTTCTCATTCAATAGAGCAGCATACACAACTGAAAATGGAAGTTGCTTTGTTCTTATTCTCATGGCTCATTTCAAATTATGTGTTTTGCAGAGGTTAACATTATGTGGGCTGGTCACCAAACACACCACAGTTCTGAAGGCTATAACTTATCCACAGCACTGAGACAATCCGTCCTCCAAATTTACACTTCCTGGGTAAGTTTACAAAACTGAATTTATGTGATAATATAATTTCATTCAGTCACAGCTGTTCCTATTTCTTATTCTGAGTAAATGAATGGAAGGTGTTTTGCTAAAACACTTCTTTCTCCTCTATAAGGCCAGAGACTGAAGTGTTTCTTTCTCTTCTGTTAAGCCAGACACATAAGAAGCAAGTGGTATTGTTCAAAGGTACTCTTTTTTTTGACAGCCCAAAACTCACTCTGAGGTGTTTGGAAAGGTGAGAAAGTGTCTAGCTAATCCTTATTTACTGACAACAAAGAAGCTAATAGCAACAGCACTAATTAGTAACAATTAGTAATAGAGTACTCTTGCCTGGAGAATCCCATGGACAGAGGAGCCTGGTGGGCTTCAGTCCATGGGGTCGCAAAGAGTTGGACACGACTGAGCGACTTCACTTTCACTTTTCACTTTCATGCATTGGAGAAGGAAATGGCAACCCACTCCAGTGTTCTTGCCTGGAGAATCCCAGGGACGGGGGAGCCTGATGGATGCTGTCTATGGGGTCGCACAGTGTTGGACACGACTGAAGCGACTTAGCAGCAGCAGCAGCAGCAGTAATAGAATACTAGTAGCTCCAGAAAGATGAAGCAACTGGGCCAAAGTGGAAACAACACTCAGTTGTGGATGTTTCTGGTGGTGAAAGTAAAATCCAATACTGTAAAGAACAATATTGCATAGGAACCTGGAATGTTAGGTCCATGAATCAAGGTAAATTGGTAGTGGTCAAGAAGGAGGTGAAAAGAGTGAACTTTGACATCTTAGGAATCACTGAACTAAAATGAATGGGAATGGGCAAAGTTAATTCAAATGACCATTATATCTACTAATGTGGGCAAGAATCCCTTAGAAGAAGTGGAGTAGCCCTAATCATAGACAAAAGAGTCCAAAATGCAGTACTTGGATGCAGTCTTGAAAACAACAGTGATCTTGGTTCATTTCCAAGGCAAACCATTCAACAACACAATAATCTATCTATGCCCCAACCACTGATGGTAAAAAAGCTGAAGTTGAACAGTTCTATGAAGACCTATAAGACCTTCTAGATCTAACACCAAAAAAGATGTCCTTTTCATCATAGGGAATTGGAATGCAAAAGTAGGAAGACAAGATACTTGGAGTAATAGGCAAGTTTGGCCTTGGAGTACAAAATGAAGCAGGGAAAATGCTAACAGAGTTATGCCAAGAGAACCCACTGGTCATAGCAAACACCCTTGTCCAACAACAAAAGAGACAACTGTATACATGGACATCATCAGATGATCAATACTGAAATCAAACTGATTATATTCTTTGCAGCTGAAGCTGGAGAAGCTCTATACAGTTAGCAGAAACAAGACTGGGAGCTGACTATGGCTCGGATCATGAGCTGCTGCTGCTAACTGCTGCTAAGTCACTCCAGTCATGCCCGACTCTGTGCGACCCCAGAGACGGCAGCCCATCAGGCTCCCCCGTCCCTGGGATTCTCCAGGCAAGAACACTGGAATGGGCTGCCATTTCCTTCTCCAATGCATGAAAGTGAAAAGTGAAAGTGAAGTTGCTCAGTCGTGTCCGACTCTTCATGACCCCATGGACTGCAGCCTACCAGCCTCCTCCGTCCATGGGATTTTCCAGGCAAGAGTACTGGAGTGGGGTGCCATTGCCTTCTCCACAGATCATGAGCTCCTTATTGCAAAATTCAGAATTAAAGTGAAGAAAGTGGGGAAAACCACTAGACCATTCAGGTATGACCTAAATCAAATCCCTCTTGATTATACAGTGGAGTTGATGAATAGATTCAAGAGTTTAGATCTGGTAGACAGAATGCCTGAAAAACTGTGGAAGAGGTTCATAATGTTGTACATGAGTCAGTGACCAAAACCTTTCCACAGAAAAAGAAATTCAGGAAAACAAAGTGGTTGTTTGAGGAGGCTTTACATATAGCTGAGAAAAGAAGAGAAGCAAAAAGTAAGGGAGAAAAGGAGAGATATATCCAACAGAATGCAGAGTTATAGAGAACAGCAAGGGGAGATAAGAAGGCCTTTTAAAATGAACAATGCAAAGAAATAGAGGAAAACAATAGAATGGGAAAGACTAGAGATTTCTACAAGAAAAATGGAGATATCAAGGGGACATTTCATGTAAGGATGGGCACAATAAGGGACAGAAATAGTAAGGAACTAACAGAAGCAGAAGAGATTAAGAACAGGTGGTAAGAATACACAGAAGAACTATACCAAAAAGGTCTTAATGACCAGGATAACCATGATGGTGTGGTCACTCATCTAGAGCCAGATACCCTGGAGTGTGAAGTCAAGTGGACTTTAGAAAGCATCATTACGAACAAAGTTAGTGGAGGTGATGGAATTCCAGTGGAGCTATTTCAAATCCTCAAGGATGATGTTGTTAGAGTGCTGCACTCAATATGCCAATATGCCAGCAAATTTGGAAAACTCAGCAGAGGCCACAGGATTGGAACAGGTCAGTTTTCATTCCCATCCCAAAGAAGGGCAATGCCAAAGAATGTTCAAACTATGGTACAATTGTGCTCATTTCACATCCTAGTAAAGTTATGCTCAAAATCCTTCAAGCTAGGCTTTCAGCTGTATGTGAACCAAAAACTTCCAGATGTTCAAGCTCAATTTAGAAAAGGCAGAGGAGCCAGAGATCAAATTGCCAGAATTCACTGAATCATAGAGAAAGCAAGGGGATTCCAGAAAAACATCTGCTTTTACATGAAAGCCTTTGACTTAGTGGATCACAACAATTAGTGGGAAATTCTTAAGAAGAAGGAAATACCAGACCACTCTCCCTATCTCCTGAGAAACCTGCATGCAGGTCAAAAAGGAACAGTTAAACCCTTGCATGAAACAGCTGACTGGTTTAAACTTTGGAAAGGAATATGACAAGGTTGTATATTGTCTTCCTGTTTATTTAACTTGTATGCAGAGTACATCTGGCAAAAGGCAGGGCTGGATGAATTACAAGCTGGAATCAAGATTGCTGGGAGAAATATCAACAACCTCAGATATACAGATGATACCACTCTAATAGCAGAAAATGAAGAGGAACTAAAAAGCCTCTTGATGAGGGTAAAAGACAAGAGTGAAATAGCTGGCCTAAAACTCAACATTGAAAAAACTAAGATCATAGCATCCTGTCCCATCACTTCATGAGAAATAGATGGGGCAAAAGTGGAAGTAATGAGAGATTTTCTTTTCTTGGGCTCCAAAATCACTATGGACAATGACTGAAGCCATGAAATTAAAAGATGCTTGCTCCTTATAAGGGAAGCTATGACAAACCTAGCCAGCATATTAAAAAGAGAGACATCACTTTACCAGCAAAGGTCCATAGTTTTTCCAGCATGTATGGATGTGAGAGTTGGATCATAAAGAAGACTGAGCACCATAGAACTGACTCTTTTGAATTGTGATGCTGGAGAAGACTCTTGAGAGTCCCTTAGACTGCAAGAAGATCAAACCAGTTAATCCTAAAAATGAAGTCGCTCAGTCATGTCTGACTCTTTGCAACCCTGTGGACTGTAGTCTACCAGGCTCCTCCGTCCATGGGATTTTCCAAGCAAGAATACTGGAGTGGGTTGCCATTTCCTTCTCCAGGAGATCTTCCCAACCCAGGGATTGAACCCCAGTCTGCCACATTGTAGGAAGATGCTTTACCGTCTGAGTCACCAGGGAAGTCTAGTTAATCCTAAAGGAAATCAATATTGGAAGGACTGATGCTGAAGCTGAAACTCCAATATTTTGGCCACCTGATGTAAATAGCCAGCTCATGGGAAAAGACCCTGGTGCTGGGAAAGATTGAGAGCAGGAGAAGAAGAGGGCAACAAAGGATGACATGGTTGGATGGAATCACCAACTCAATGGACATGAATTTGAGCAAGCTCCAGGAGTTGGTGATGGATAGGGAAGCCTGGTGTGCTGCAGTCCACAGGGTCACAGGGAGTCTTACATGATTTAGCAATTGAACAACAACAAGAACAAGGAGCATGATATACTGACAGTGTATCTCAATTCAAATATATGCCAAGATTTCATTAGAAATTTAAAAAAAAAACAGTTGTTAAAAAAACCAATTCCCAATTCTGCATGCTGAAATAAAATCCAAGTAAATCTTTTGCTTTTTATTTACATATTAGGGCAGTTAGTATAATGCTCAACAGAAAATTTGGCTCCATAATATTTTAAAACAAGGAAATGACAAGACTAATGAATATCAGAAATTGCCTCTAGTTCTAAGGTTCTTTTGAGTCACTGGACAAACCTGATCTACCTACTATCAGACATCTGTGATTCTCTCTTTAACTCTTGCATTAATAGCTGTCTAAAATACTGCTACTAAAATGCACCTTGAGCTGGAATGTCAAAATTATCAGTGTACAAGGGTATTCATCAATAGCTTTTACTAACTATAAATTATAATGATCTAATATTTGTATGGTTCTCGATAGCTTGCATGATAGACACCATTTATTGAATATTTTCCATGTGCCAGGCAATCTTCTAAGACCTCTTAACATATTAATTTGTTTGATCTTTCTGGCACAGGTACTGTTATAGCTCTCATTTCAAAATTATAGCTGACTCCATAGTTCAGTAACAAAACTAGTAAAGGGTGGGGTAGAATTTGAACTCATTCACCCTGGCTGCAACGATCTTAACCTCTACACTGAATCCTCTTCTGTGTGCCTTTGTATTGCCTTTCACTTTTGTCATCTCCTTCGATCCTCACAAATAAGCCCCATGCTATACTAGATCAAGTATTACTATTATCAAGACCTTTAGATCAATGAGGTTAATTACACAGCTAGTAAGTGACAAAGCCCCATATTTGTAATCAGATGCCTCACATAGTCTGTAGAAAGATAAACTGGCATGTGTTCTGACCCAGACAGATGCACAGGCCATACAAATGGATAAGCCAATGATGGTACTAATACGTGAGCTGAAATGGATATTGAAAGAAATCAACCCCCACCTCCCCACAGCAGTGCACCTGTGTTATAGCCTATAATTTCTTAAGCCTGTTGTCACCAAGTACCACAAACAGGGTGATTTAGAACAGCAGAATTTTATTGTTCCACCATTCTGGAGGCCAGAAGTTTGAAACCAGTGTTGGCAGGGTCAGCTCCTAGAGGAGAGGCTGTTCCAGTCCTTTCTCCTAGGTTCCCCAATCTTGGGGAAATCATGGGGGTCCAATTTCACATGGGGGGTCTTCCTGCATCTGGGTTCAAACTTTTTTTAATAAAGACACAAGTCATACTTGCAGTGGCACCCCACTCCAGTACTCTTGCCTGGAAAATCCCATGGGTGGAGGAGCCTGGTAGGCTGCAGTCCATGGGGTCATGAAGAGTCGGACACGACTGAGCAACTTCACCTTCACTTTTCACTTCCATGCATTGGAGAAGGAAATGGCCACCCACTGCAGTGTTCTTGCCTGGAGAATCCCAGGGACTGGGGAGCCTGGTTGGCTACCATCTATGAGGTCGCACAGAGTCGGACACGACTGAAGCGACTTAGCAGCAGCAGCAGCAGCAGCAGTCATACTCGATTAGGAGCTCACCCTACTCCATTATGAGAACCTCTTAACTAATCACATCTGCAGTGATCCTATTTCCAAATAAGGTCACATACTGAGGTATTTAGGGAATAGGATTTCAACACATGGACTTTAGAGAGAAATGATTCCATCTATAGCACAGCTCTAAGCAATATAGATGAAAAAGATAGGTATTTCCCCTCTCATATCTTCTATAGCTTGTTCTGGAACTCTAGATGGTTAAATGTAGAAGAAAATGCTCTCTCTTACACAGCTGTATATAGCTCAAGTTGTTCAGGGCTTCAGTGAATGGAGGAAAGGACAGGCCTTTGACTATGGAGGGAAATAGTGTCCACCCTCCCTTCTTAGGGAATAGCTGCATTAATGCAAACTTCTATTAACCTGTACAAAATAGGCTGAACATATGACTGATTAAAATAATAACCTCAAAGATATTTATTCTCTCCTGATGTATATCTTACTCTGTACGTAATGATAACTCAAACCTCTAGTATTTGCATTTTGGAGGAGAAAGTCTCCAAGAAATGATGTAGCTGTGCTGGAAGTTGCTCGAGGGAAATATGTTGTTAGTGAGTTAATTACCTGAGCAATTGTCAGAGGAAAATTTTTATCTGAGCATCATAGATTTCATAAGTAGAAAAAACCTGCTGCTGCTGCTAATTCACTTCAGTTGTGTCTGACTCTGTGTGACCCCATAGATAGCAGCCCACCAGGCTCCCCCGTCCCTGGGATTCTCCAGGCAAGAACATTGGAGTGGGTTGCCATTTCCTTCTCCAATGCATGAAAGTGAAAAGTGAAAGTGAAGTCACTCAGTCATGTCCGACTCTTCATGACCCCATGGACTGCAGCCTTCCAGGCTCCTCCATCCATGATATTTTCCAGGCAAGAATACTGGAGTGGGGTGCCACTGCCTTCTCCAAGAAAAAACCTGGGAGATATATATTTAAATCATCCATTTAAATATATTATATTTAAACATATTACATATATTTAAATAATCTATTTTTATAGCCTCAAAATAAATCTCAGGGGAGCCCACTGAGATATCATACAATATCATACAATACTGAACACTGTCATTTGGAATTTGAATTCAGGCATCTGACTCCCATCTTTAACCTGGCTTAGCTTGTGTCCTTTCCCCTATTAAGGTAAAACATCCAAAAATACAGAGTATTGAAAAGCTAAGTGAAATGTAGGTTCACATTTATTTATTGCCAGACTGTATTCCCTTTATAACCTCATATCACTTTGCCACAGACACAGAAAATATGCTGAATAAATAAACTAGCATTGGGAATGCATCACAAGTTGCCAATCTGGGGTGGAGATGGGGAGGAAGAAAGGATGTGCAGTATGAGACATGAAAGGAAGGGATTGTAAATCAGCCTGGATTCTTGGTTAATATTTGTAGGTGTGTTTGAAGATAACTTAGATGGTCTATGACGGTTGTCACCCTGCGATAGATCTTTCTACACATTAAAATCAAAAAGAGCTGTCAGCTCTCTTCACTTTCTGTGAGTCTTTTCTAGGATTGTCTCCACTGACACAGCTACATAAGGCATATAATTTGGTAGTTACTAAGGTAACAAGGTATTTTAGAGCCCATAATAAACTGATTTGTGAAGTGAAAAGCAAGATTAAGCTCAGAGTATTTTCTTTCATATTACTATGAAAATTAGGGTGGTAGGCCTGTCATTTAAAGTAGTTTAAGATGAGAATTGAAAATTCAAGAATTTATAACATACTTTTTGCATTTTTAAAACCCAGTTTTGGCTAATTTAACATTACTCATCCCCAAAGAGCTACAATTAGTGGAGTACCATTCCCTCCCTCAAATTATTGATTCATTTTTTATTGAAGTATAAAACAATATAATATGTTACAAGTTTACAAAATGGTGATTTACAGTTGTAAAAGTTATAATCAATTTATAGTTGTAAAATATCAGCTTTATTTCCTGTATTGTAGGATATATCTGTGTAGTTTATTTTGTACATTATAGTTTATACCCCTTAGTCCCCTATCCCTATGTTGCCCCTTCTGCAGTTTAAGTGAGGCTTATTTATTATGTAATTAAATATATGGTTTTACTTGCTATTCAGTCTTTTATTATATGTCTTAATATAATGCATTTAATATGATAGTCTCTTCACTTTGCAAATAGTAAAATGTGTCTAGACTCATGAATATTGTGTAATATATACTAGGGTCAGGATTAACATCTCATTTTATTCCCACTTTATAAATAAAATAATCTGAAAGCTACAGCTTTATATTGAAAACTTAGCTTTAGAAGTGCTCAAAAAATAAAAGAATGGCATCAGTCAGGGGGATGCAGGAGCCAACTTGAAGGAGCTCCCAATGGCCATAATGCAAAACAATACAATATGTAACATAGTATGAAGTCATAATCCAAAGTATAAAATAAATACATGTGAAATCAGTCTGCACTGACATGTGAAAATGAAGGTGACTGTTGCTCAGTTGTATCTGACTTTTTGTGACCCCATGGACTGTAGCTCACCAGGCTCCTCTGTTCATGGGATTCTCCAGGCAAGAATACTGGAGTGGGTTGCCATGCTCTCCTCCAGGGGATCTTCCCAACTCAGAAGCAAACCTGTGTCTCCTGCATTGTAGGCAGATTCTTTACCATCTGAGCCACCAGGGAAGCCCCTGTATTTCAAATACATTTGAAATCAGTCCACAATGACATAGATCAGTGATTGAATACATAAATAAATGGGAGCAAACAGAAAATGAAATACCCTAAAGAATTTGAAATGATATCTGTAGATAATGCCCCCTTCCAGGAAGCTGGGATTAATGCCCGATTTATCCCTTTTACCCTCGGACTTCACTCTATTTATATATTTATTTTTATGCTGTGGTGTACAGCCTGTGGGATCGTAGTTCCACAACCAGGGATGGAAACTGTCCCCACTGCAGTGGGAGTCCAGAGTCTTAATCACTGGATCACCCGGGAAGTCCCTGGGCTCTACTTTAAAAACACCTTTACAAAGAATAGAGTATGGAAAGGGGACAAAATCTGGGTTGGGAATTTAACTTTACAGTGAAGAAACTTACCAATCAATAAATCAAAGATCAATGTTAACATCAGCAGTGACATCTTAGTAGCAGGTGCCATTTGATAAGATGTGATAAAAAATATATGCTGGTACCCTGTGACAAGATACGTGGGAATGAGTATTTACCCCCATGGTCTCTGTCACCAAAACCCATAACCCCAGTCTAACCATAAGAAAAGACATGTGTCAATCTCAAATTGAGTGACATTCTACAAAAATACCTAGCCAGTATTTGAAAGTGTAAAGGTTATGAAGCACAAAGAATGTCTGAGAAACAATCACAGATCAGAGGAGGCTGTAAGATAAAAACTAAATGTAATATTTTATCTTAGATGGATTCTAAATTAGAAAAAGCATGTTAGTGGGGAAAAACAGAACTAGTGAAGCTTAAATAAGGTGTGGAGTTTAGTTAGAAGTAATGAATGGCTGTCAATTCCTTAATTGTTTTGATGCAGTTTAGTAATATATTAACAATAGAGAGATTGGGGTGAGAATATGTGGCAACTTCCTATCTTTGCAACCCTTTTGCAAGTATAAAACTATTATAAAACAAATAATTTATAAAAAGATAGAACCACATTTCCATACCTACATTTTCAAACTCAGGGCCATGATAAATCATATACTGACTCAAGAAAAAAGCAATGTACACTTAGTCATTACCAATAGACGTTGATTCCTAGGACCCCCTAGAATATCATGAAGAGCACTCATTCAGCCATGCTATTTTATTTTATTTTAATTGGAAGTTAATTACTTTACAATATTGTGGTGGTTTTTGCTATACATTCACATGAATCAGCCATGGGTGTACATGGGTTCAGCATCCTGACCTTCCCTCCCATCTTCTTCCCCATCCATCCCTCAAGGTCATCTCAGTACACTAGCCCTGAGCACCCTGCCTCATGCATCGAACCTGGACTGGCGATCTATTTCACATGTGATAATATTCATGTGTCAATGCTATTCTCTCAAATCATCCCACCCTCGCCTTCTCCCACAGAGTCCAACAGTCTGTTCTTTACGTCTGTGTCTCTTTTGCTGTCTCTCATATAGGGTCATCATTACCATCTTTCTAAATTCCGTATATATATATACATTAATATACTGTATTGGTGTTTTTCTTTCTGACTTACTTCGCTCTGTATAATAGGCTCCAGCTTCATCCACCTCATTAGAACTGCTTCAAATGCATTCTTTTTAATAGCTGAGTAATATGCCATTGTGTATGTGTACCACAGCTTTCTTATCCATTTGTCTGCCAATGGACATCTAGGTTGCTTCCATGTCCTGGCTATTGTAAACAGTGCTGCAATGAACACTGGGGTGCACGTGTCTCTTTCAGTTCTGGTTTCCTCGGTGTGTATGCCCAGCAGTGGGATTGCTGGGTCATAAGGCAGCTCTATTTGCCACTGTTCTCCACACTGTTCTCTATAGTGGCTGTACTAGTTTGCATTCCCACCAACAGTGTAAGAGGGTTCCTTTTTCTCTGCACCCTCTCCAGCATTTATTGTTTGTAGACCTTTTGATCGCAGCCATTCTGACCAGTGTGAGATGGTACCTCATTGTGGTTTTGATTTGCATTTCTCTGATAATGAGTGATGTTGAACATCTTTTCATGTGTTTGTTAGCCATCTGTATGTCTTCTTTGGAGAAATGTCTGTCTAGTTCTTTGGCCCATTTTTTGACTGAGTTGCATATTTTTCTGGAATTGAGCTGCAGGAGTTGCTTGTATATTTTTAAGATTAATTCTTTGTCCTTTGCTTCATTTGCTATTATTTTCTCCCATTCTGAAGGCTGTCTTTTCACCTTGCTTATGGTTTCCTTTGTTGTGCAAAAGCTTTTACTTAGGTCCCACTTGTTTATTTTTGCTTTTATTTCCATTACACTGGGAGGTGGATCATAGAGAATCCTGCTACGATTTATGTCAGAGAGTGTTTTGCCTATGTTTTCCTCTAGGAGTTTTATTGTTTCTGGTCTTACATTTAAATCTTTAATCCATTTTGAGTTTATTTTTGTGTATGCTGTTAGAAAGTGTTCTAGTTTCATCCTTTTACAAGTGGTTGACCAGTTTTCCCAGTACCACTTGTTAAAGAGATGGTCTTTTCTCCATTGTATATTCTTGCCTCCTTTGTCGAAGATAAGGTGTCCATAGGTGCGTGGATTTATCTCTGGGCTTTCTATTTTGTTCCATTGATTTACGTTTCTGTCTTTGTGCCAGTACCATACTGTCTTGATGACTGTTGCTTGATGTTGTATAGCCTGAACTCAGGTAGTTTGATTCCTCTAGTTCCATTCTTCTTCCTCCAGATTGCTTTGGCTATTCGAGGTTTTTTGTAATTCCATAAAATTGTGAAATTATTTGTTCTAATTCTCTGAAAAATACCATTAGTAGCTTGATAGGGATTACATTAAATCTATAGATTGCTTTGGGTAGTATACTCATTTTCACTATTGATTCTTCCGATCCATGAACATGCTATCTTTCTCCATCTATTTGTGTCGTCTTTTATTTCTTTCAGCAGTGTTTTATAGTTTTCTATATATAGGTCTTTTTATTTAGGTAGATTTATTCCCAGGTATTTTATTCTTTTCATTGCAATGTGAATGGAATTATTTCCTTAATTTCTCTTTCTGTTTTCTCATTGTTAGTGTATAGGAATGCAAGAGATTTCTGTGTTAATTTTATATCCTGCAACTTTACTGTATTCATTGATTAGCTCTAGCAATTTTCTGGTGAAGTCTTTAGGGTTTTCTCTGTAGAGGATCATGTCGTCTGCAAACAGATTTTTACTTCTTCTTCTCGAATCTGGATTCCTTTTATTTCTTTTTCTGCTCTGATTGCTGTGGCCAAAACTTTCAAAACTATGTTAAACAGTAGTGGTGAGAGTGGGCACCTTTGTCTTATTCCTGACTTTAGGGGAAATATTTTCAATCTTTCACCATTGAGGATAATGTTTGTTGTGGGTTTATCATATATGGCTTTCATTATGTTGAGGTATGTTCCTTCTATGCCTGCTTTCTGGAGGGTTTTTATCATAAATGGATGTTGAATTTTGTCAAAGGCTTTCTCTGCATCTATTGAGATAATCATATGGTCTTTATCTTTCAATTTGCTAATATGGTGTATTATGTTGATTGATTTGCAGGTATTGAAGAATCCTTGCATCCCTGGGATAAAGCCTACTTGGTCATGATGTATGATCTTTTTAATATGTTTTTGGATTCTGATTGCTAGAATTTTGTTGAGGATTTTTGCATCTATGTTCATCAGTGATATTGGCCTGTAGTTTTCTTTTTTGGTGGCATCTTTGTCAGGTTTTGATATTGGTGTGATGGTAGCCTCATAGAATGAGTTTGGAAATTTACCTTCCTCTGCAATTTTCTGGAAGAGTTTGAGTAGGATAGGTATTAGCTCTTCTCTAAATTTTTGGTAGAATTCACCTGTGAAGCCATCTGGTCCTGGGCTTTTGTTTGTTGGAAGATTACTGATTATGGTTTTAATTTCTGTGCTTGTGATGGGCCTGTTAAGATTTTCTATTTATTCTTGGTTCAGTTTTGGAAAGTTGTACTTTTCTAAGAATTTGCCCATCTCTTCCAAGTTGTCCATTTTATTGGGATATAGTTGCTGATAGTAGTCTCTTATGATCCTTTGTATTTCTGTGTTGTCTGTTGTGATTTCTCCATTTTCATTTCTAATTTTGTTGATTTGACTCTTCTCCCATTTTTTCTTGATGAGTCTAGCTAACGGTTTGTCTATTTTATTTATCTTCTCAAAGAATCAGCTTTTCGTTTTGTTGATTTTTGCTATGATCTCTTTTGTTTCCTTTGCATTTATTTCTGCCCTAATTTTTGTGATTTCTTTCCTTCTACTAACCCTGGGATTCTTTGTTTCTTTCTTTTCTAGTTGCTTTAGGTGTAGAGTTAGGTTATTTATTTGATTTCTCTCCTATTTCTTGAGGTTGGCTTGTATTGCTATGAACCTTCCCCTTAGCGCTGCTTTTACTGAATCTCATAGGTTTTGGGTTGTTGTGTTTTTATTTTCATTCATTTCTATACATATTTTGATTTCTTTTGTGATTTATTGGTTATTCAGAAGTGTGTTGTTTAGCTTCCATATGTTTGTATTTTTAATAGCTTTTTTTCCTGTAGTTGACATCTAATCTTACCACATGTGATCAGAAAAGATGCTTGAGATGACTTCAGTGTTGTTTTTTTTTTTTTTTTTTAATTTACCAAGGATAGATTTATGGCCCAGGATGTGATCTATCCCGGGGAAGGTTCAGTGTGCACTTGAGAAAGAGGTGAAATTCGTTGTTTTAGGGTGAAATATCCTATAGATATCAATTATGTCTAACTGGTCCATTATATCATTTAAAGTTTGTGTTTCCTTGCTAATTTTCTGTTTAGCTGATCTATCCATAGATGTGAGTGGGGTATTAATGTCTCCTGCCATTATTGTGTTACTTGTTAATTTCCCCTTTCATATTTGTTTGCATTTGCCTTACATATTGTGGTGCTCCTATGTTGGGTGCATATATATTTCTAATTGTGATATCTTCTTCTTGGATTGATCCTTTGATCATTATGTAGTATCCTTCTTTGTCTCTTTTCACAGCCTTTATTTCAAAGTCTATTTTATCTGACATGAGTATTGCTGCTCCTGCTTTCTTTTGGTCTCCATTTGTGTGAAATATCTTTTTCCAGCCCTTCACTTTCAGTCTGTATGTGTCCCTAGGTTTGAGGTGCATCTCTTGTAGACAACATATACAGGGGTCTTGTTTTTGTATCCATTCAGCCAGTCTTCGTCTTTTGGTTGAGTCATTCAACCCACTTACAGTTAAGGTAATTATTGATAAATATGATCCCATTGCTATTTACTTTATTGTTTTGGGTTTGGGTTTATACACCCTTTTTGTGTTTCCTGTCTAGAGACGATCCTTTAGCATTTGTTGAAGAGCTGGTTTGGTGGTGCTGAATTCTCTGAGCTTTTGGTTGTCTGTAAAGCTTTTGATTTCTCCTTCATATTTGAATGAGATCCTTGCTGGGTACAGTAATCTGTGTTGTAGGGTTTTCTCTTTCATTACTTTAAGTATGTCCTGCCATTCCTTTCTGGCTTGAAGAATTTCTATTGAAAGATCAGTGGTTATTCTTATGGGGATCCCCTTGTGTGTTATTTGTTGTTTTTCTCTTGTGCTTTTAATATTTGTTCTTTTGTTTGACCTTGTTAATTTGATTAATATGTGTCTTGGGGCATTTCACCTTGGGTTTATCCTGTTTGGGAATTTCTGGGTTTCTTGGACTTGGGTGGCTATTTCCTTCCCCATTTTAGAGAAGTTTTCAACCATTATCTCCTCAAGTATTTTCTCATGGCCTTTCTTTTTGTCTTCTTCTTCTGGGACTCGTATGATTTGAATGTTGGGGCATTTAACATTATGCCAGAGGTCTCTGAGGTTGTCCTCCATGCTATTTTAAATCAGCTGTTATTCTATAGTAACCAGGCTTCCCAGGTGGCTCAGTGGTAAAGAACCTGAAAGCCAATGCAGGAGAAATGGGTTTGATCCCTGGGTCAAGAAGATCCCCTGGAAGAAGGCATGGGAACCCACACTCCAGTATTCCTGCCTAAAGAATCCCATGGACAGAGGAACCTGGCAGGCTACATTCCACAGGGTCACTAAGAGTCAGATACCAATGATGTGACTTCCCATGTGCTGGTGCTAAAGTAACCATGTTTCCATTTTTAATCCCTCAATCCATCACTGACTGTTACCTTTCCAATATGCCTGCTCAGAACAAACTAAACTCCTTTATAGTTGTTAAAAAGGAACATCATAGAGTCCTTATCACAGGCAGAGCTGCTCTAAACCTGTTCCAACCTGTCTTTCTGAGTTCATCTTCATCCCTCTCCCATTGTTACTCCATGTCCAGCTGAACAATTAGTTTTCAATTCTCTAAATCTATTGTGACATAATGCCCTGGTATTTTATTGAACACCCATGTATCTCTGCCTAGAAAGTTGTTTCTGCTTTACCTTTGATTATTATCTCCTTCAAGATTCAATTCCTTTCTACATAGCTTTCCGCAGGTCGCTTTTGTTTTTGTCCTATATGGTTATGCTTGTTCAGTTGTGTTTGACTCTTTGCAATCCCATGGACTTTAGCTCACCAGGCTCCTCTACCCATGGGATTCTCCAGGCAAGAATGCTGGAGTGAGTTAGCCATGCTCACCTCCAGGGGATCTTCCCAACCCAGGGATCAAACCCAGTTCTCCTGCATTGCAGGCAGATGCTTTACCGTCTCTTTACTACTGGAGTGGGTAGCCTATCCCTTCTCCAAGGAAGCTTTCTGGCCCAGGAATCTAACCAAGATATCCTGCATTGTAGGCAGATTCTTTACCAACTGAGCTATCAGCCTTGTATATCTCTATTGTAAATACTTATCATTTGCATTGTTGACGTCAGCACATATACTTTAAAGGAAATGAATCTACTTCTATTTTTTCACTTCTGTAATACTAGCATATATAAAGTGCCCAATGCAGTCAGTGCTTAATAAATGCATATAACATGAATGAAGGAAATGACAGTTTTAAGTTGTCGAAATGAAAAGGCCATTGTGTGGAATAATTTAAGCCTGTCATTCATTTAAATGTTTGTGTTCTAATAGATAGATTCTCAAAAACTTAGTAAAGGGTAAGTAAGTTATTTATTTTTTGGAATAAAAGATATTTTAACATATTTACATAACATATGAAGCTATTGAATGGGAAGTAGTAAGCTATCCACATTTCAATAAGCTGAGTATTTCTTTTAAAAGCTTAGTAAAAATGGTAAACAATTAATTTGAATGACTGGGTTACATAATTTCTTTTTAGGTTCTGTAGTATCTCTCAGAGGTACTTGTTTTTAGATTAATATTTTCAATATTATAAGAATTAGTTAAATATGTTTTCAGTTCAGTTCAGTCGCTCAGTCATGTCTGACTCTTTGCAACCCTATGAATTGCAGCATACCAGGCCTCCCTGTCCATCACCATCTCCCGGAGTTCACTCAGACTCACGTCCATTGAGTCCGTGATGCCATCCAGCCATCTCATCCTCTGTTGTCCCCCTCTCTTCCTGCCCCCAATCCTTCCAAGCATCAGAGTCTCTTCCAATGAGTCAACTCTTCGCATGAGGTGGCCAAAGTACTGGAGCTTCAGCTTTAGCATCATTCCTTCCAAAGAAATCCCAGGGCTGATCTCCTTCAGAATGGACTGGTTGGATCTCCTTGCAGTCCAGGGGACTCTCAAAGTCTTCTCCAACACCACAGTTCAAAAGCATCAATGCTTTGGTGCTCAGCCTTCTTCACAGTCCAACTCTCACATCCATACATGACCACAGGAAAAACCATAGCCTTGACTAGATGGACCTTAGTCAGCAAAGTAATGTCTCTGCTTTTGAATATGCTATCTAGGTTGGTCATAACTTTTCTTCCAAGGAGTAAGTGTCTTTTAATATCATGGCTGCAGTCACCATCTGCAGTGATTTTGGAGCCCCCCAAAATAAAGTCTGACACTGTTTCCACTGTTTCCCCATCTATTTCCCATGAAGTGATGGGACCAGATGCCCTGATCTTCGTTTTCTGAATGTTGAGCTTTAAGCCAACTTTTCCACTCTCCTCTTTCACTTTGATCAAGAGGCTTTTTAGTTCCTTTTCACTTTCTGCCATAAGGGTGGTGTCATCTGCATATCTGTGGTTATTGATATTTCTCCCAGCAATTTTGATTCCAGCTTGTGTTTCTTCCAGTCCAGCGTTTCTCATGATGTACTCTGCATGTAAGTTAAATAAGCAAGATGACAATATACAGCCTTGACATACTCCATTTCCTATTTGTAACCAGTCTGTTGTTCCATGCCCAGTTCTAACTGTTGCTTCCTGACCTGCATACAGATTTCTCAAGAGGTAGGTCAGATGCTCTGGTATTCCCATCTCTTTCAGAATTTTCCACAGTTTATTGTGATCCACACAGTTAAAGGCTTTGGCATAGTCAATAAAGCAGAAATAGATGTTTTTCTGGAACTCTCTTGCCTTTTTGATGATCCAGCGGATGTTGGCAATTTGATCTCTGGTTCCTCTGCCTTTTCTAAAACCAGCTTGAACATCAGGAAGTTCACGGTTCATGTATGCTGAAGCCTGGCATGGAGAATTTTGAGCATGAAACGTTCAAAATAGATAGTATATTCAAAAGCAGAGACATTACTTTGCCGACTAAGGTCCGTCTAGTCAAGGCTACGGTTTTTCCTGTGGTCGTGTATGGATGTGAGAGTTGGACTGTGAAGAAGGCTGAGCACTGAAGAATTGATGCTTTTGAACTGTGGTTTGGAGAAGACTCTTGAGAGTCCCTTGGACTGCAAGGAGATCCAACCAGTCCATTCTGAAGGAGATCAGCCCTGGGATTTCTTTGGAAGGAATGATGCTAAAGCTGAAGCTCCAGTACTTTGGCCACCTCATGCGAAGAGTTGACTCATTGGAAAAGACTCTGATGCTGGGAGGGATTGGGGACAGGAGGAGAAGGGGACGACCGAGGATGAGATGGCTGGATGGCATCACGGACTCAATGGACGTGAGTCTGAGTGAACTCCGGCAGATGGTGATGAACAGGGAGGCCTGAAATGCTGCAATTCATGGGGTTGCAAAGAGTTGGACACGACTGAACAACTGAACTGAACTGAACTCATTAGCCTGTGAGATGAGTGCAATTGTGTGGTAGTTTGAGCATTCTTTGGCATTCCCTTTCTTTGGAATTGGATTGAAAACTGATCTTTTCCAGTCCTGTGGCCACTGCTGAGTGTTCCAAATTTGCTGGCATATTGAGTGCAGCACTTTCACAGCATCATCTTTCAGTATTTGAAATAGCTTCACTGAAATTCCATCACCTCCACTAGCTTTGTTCGTAGTGATGCTTTCTAAGGCCCACTTGACTTCACATTCCAGGATGTCTGGCTCTAGATGAGTGACCACACTCATCTGGGTTGTTAAGATCTTTTTTGTACAGTTTCTTCTGTGTGTTCTTGCCACCTCTTCTTAATATCTTCTGCTTCTTTTAGGTCCATTCCATTTCTGTCCTTTATCGAGCACATTAAAAAACTCAAAAAGAAGTGAATTTTAACTAGCATCGAAGGAAAGACATACAGTTATAACATCAAGTTGTGAAAACCGTTGTAAGTTAGAGAATAAGCTAATGCCAACAAAGGTCCGTCTGGTCAAGGCTGTGGTTTTTCTGGTGGTCATGTATGGATGTGAGAGTTGAACTGTGAAGAAAGCTGAGTGTCAAAGAATTGATGCTTTTGAACAGTAGTGTTGGAGAAGACTCTTGAGAGTCCCTTGGACTGCAAGGAGATCCAACCAGTCCATTCTGAAGGAGATCAGTCCTGCATGTTCTTTGGAAGGAATGATGCTAAAGCTGAAACTCCAGTACTTTGGCCACCTCATGTATAGAGTTGACTCATTGGAAAAGACTCTGATGCTGAGAGGGATTGGGGGCAGGAGGTGAAGGGGACGACAGAAGATGAGATGGCTGGATGGCATCACGGACTCAATGGACATGAGTTTGAGTCAACTCTGGGAGTTGATGATGGACAGGGAGGCCTGGCGTGCTGCGATTCATGGGGTCTCAAAGAGCCGGACACAACTGAGTGACTGAACCGAACTGAACTGAACTGATGATATTATTTTTGCGCATAGTAATTTCAAAATAAATGTTAATTTCATTTAGAAAACAGAAGAGAACACTTCACTAGGAAGAATGCGGTCTGTCCCAGCCTTAGATAAATTACTAGCTAGATTTTCCACCCTCAACCAATTAAGTAATATTTGAATCTCAGTGATTTTGTCCCTGAAATTAGGCAATTAGTATTTGCTCTGCCTTCTCATATTGTTATTTGAGGATCACCTTAGATAATGAATGGGTAAATTCTTTGAACTATATCAAGTATGATTCACATGTATAATATTGTTTTTACATTACACGTAAAACTGCGGAGAAACTTTTGACAAAATCTCAGATCTTTTTATTACAATATACTCCTTGCCAAACTACATAAGCAAAGACTATTTTTCAATATGGGGGGAGTTGGAATTCTATAAAAATAAATGTGAACAAATAGACACAAGAAACTAACAACTTTGATGTAATGCAGTCAAATTCACTGGGGATAAAATTCTCATAACTCTTATGTCATGGAAGGAAAGCATGCCTTGAGCCCCCCATGAAGTGAAAAAACAAAACCTCTCTCAAGACCTTGCCTCAGAACTTCGTGGTCTTCCTTCACTACCTTCAACCTCCGCTCGGAGACAGCTACTAAAGCAAAGTTTGTGTCCAGACGTTAAATAAATGAAGCCCTCTGCCAGTTTGTGTCATGACCTGTTTCAGATCCTTGAGTATAGCATACATCAGCAAAATGGAACTATTTTGCTGTTTACTGACTTGCTTTGAAATTAGGTAAGAACAAAATTTTTCCTTATGTTTGACACTTTTCTTTACAATAGTCATTTGTAGTCCTTATAATGAAGGATAAATAAGGGGGTCAAAGTGAAGCATACAGGTGTGCTCAGTGGCTCAGTTATGTCTGACTCTTTTTAACGCCATGGAGGGTAGCCTGCCAGGCTCCTCTGTCCATAGGATTTCCCAGGCAAGAATACTGGAGTGGGGTGTCAGTTCTTCTCAAGGGGAACTTCCTGGCCAGGTCTCCCGCATTACAGGTGGATTCTTTGTAGTCTGAGCTGCCAGGGAATCCTCTGTCATAGTGAGGTACTCTACATAAAATAGCATCAACTTACTGGCACTTTAGAAAAACAGGTACAAGTGGCTAAAATACTCAATTCCTTTTACACATTGTTGTTTTGAGAAGTGCATCCACTCGTGGGTTTTTTTGCATATACACTTTTGACTGGTAGAAGTCTTCATGGTGGCAGAGGCTAGGGATATGAAGAGAAGTAAGATATGAACTTCTATTCTTAAGGTGATTTTTTTTTCCTTTGAAGGACTGGAGCAACCCTGCAACCATGGTAATACAAGTTGTTGAGACTGTAGAAAGTTATTTCTGCTCTGAGAACCATGGAGGGTCAAGGGAAGCATGGCAGAACAGTAGAGGCTTGAGCCCAATCTGTAAGAAGAATAAAAATTTTGCCATGAATATGGTTTTAAGTGGACCATTACATGGAAGGAGAATGTCCATGAAAGTACAAAATTATTGGGGCCTCCCAGGTGACACTAATGGTAAAGAACTTGCCTGCCAATGCAGGAGACATAAGAGACTGGGGTTCAATCCCTGGGTTGGGAAAATACCCTGGAGGAGGGCATGGCAACCCACTCCAGTATTCCTACCTAGAGAATCCCCAGGGACAGAGGAGCCTGGTGGGCTACAGTCTATGGGTTTGCAGAGTCAAACACAACTGAAGTGACTTAGCACATAAATGATAAATTTAGGGGATGGCAAATTTAGGGGATATGCATACAATATATGGTATGCATATTATTTTCTTAGAACTGCCCTAACAAAGAAGCCAAAGCTCTGTGACTTGGGACAACTGAAATGCATTGTCTCATAGTTCTGGAGGCTAGAAATTGAAAATCAAACTATCAGCAAGGTTGTTTCCTTCTGGTGGTTTGCTGGCAGCTTTTGGTATTCTTTGGATGGTAGATGTTATCACTGATCTCTGCCTTCCTCTTCACATGGAATTCTTCCTCTGTTTATGTCCATGTCCAAATCTCCTTTGTAAGAGACATAACTCAACCCTTCACAGCATGATTATGGTGAGAATATAGGATGCATAAAAAGGTGGAATGAGGAAAGGGGGAAATGGCTAAGAGCACAGAAATGAGAAAAGAAAGGTGGGCCTAGATTTCTTAAAGAATTTTTCCCTGTTTTATTTTTTATTAATTAAATTGGAGGATAATTACTTTACACCATTGTGATGGGTTTTGCCATACATCAGTATGAATTGGCCATAGGAATACATAGGTCAACTCCATCCTCAACTTCCCCCCAACTGCCCTCCCCACCCCATCCCTCCAGGTTGTAAAAGAGCTCCGGCTTTGGGTGCCCTGCTTCCGACATCAAACTTGCACTAGTTATCTGTTTTGCATATGGTAATGTATATGTTTCAGTGCTGTTCTCTCAAAGCATCCCACCCTCTGTTTCTCCCGCTGAGTCCAAAAGTCTGTTCTTTACATCTGTGTCTCCTTTGCTGCCCTGCGTATGGGATCATCAGCACCATATTTCTAGATTCTATATATACATATTAATATACGGTATTTGTCTTTCTCTCTGACTTACTTCACTTGACTCAGTTCTAATGAGGCAGATGAATCTAGAGCCTATTATACAGAATGAAGTAAGTCAGAAAGATAAGACTTTCTAAGTAGAAACACTTGGAAAATTGTTAAAGAGACTGTGGAAAAATCTTAAAGAGATGGGAATACCAGACCACCTGACCTGCCTCTTGAGAAATCTGTAGGCAGATCAGGCAGCAACAGTTAAAACTGGACATGGAACAACAGACTGGTTCCAAATAGAAAAAGGAGTATGTCAAGGCTATATACTGTCACCCTGCTTATTTAACTTATAGGCAGAGTACATCATGAGAAATGCTGGGCTGGGAGAAGCACAAGCTGGAATCAGGATTGCCAGGAGAAATATCAATAATCTCAGATATGCAGATGACAACACCCTTATGGCAGAAAGTGAAGAAGAACTAAAGAGCCTCTTGATTAAAGTGAAGGAGGACAGTGAAAAAGTGGGCTTAAAGCTCAACATTCAGAAAACGAAGATCATGGCATCTGGTCCCATCAGTTCAGTTCAGTTCATTTCAGTTGCTCAGTCATGTCTGACTCTTTGTGACCCCATGAATCACAGTACGCCAGGCTTCCCTGTCCATCACCAGTTCCCGGAGTTTACCCAAACTCATGTCCGTCAAGTCGGTGATGCCATCCAGCCGTCTCATCCTCTGTCATCCCCTTCTCCTCCTGCCCCCAATCCCTCCCAGCATCAGGGTCTTCTTTTCCAATAAGTCAACTCTTCGCATGAGGTGGCCAAAGTACTGGAGTTTCAGCTTCAGCATCAGTCCTTCCAATGAACACCCAGGACTGATCTCCTTTAGAATGGACTGGTTGGATCTCCTTGCAGTCCAAGGGACTCTCAAGAGTCTTCTCCAACACCACAGTTCAAAAGCATCAATTCTTCGGCACTCAGCTTTCTTCACAGTCCAAGTCTTACATCCATACATGACCACTGGATCTGGTCCCATCACTTCATGGCAAGTAGATGGAAAAACAGTGGAAACAGTGACAGAATTTATTTTTTTGGCCTCCAAAATCACTGCAGATGGTGATTGCAGCCTTGAAATTCAAAGATGTTTACTCCTTGGGCGGAAAGTTATGACCAATCTAGACAGCATATTAAAAAGCAGAGACATTACTTTACCAACAAAGGTCTGTTTAGTCAAAGCTATGATTTTTCCAATAAATATGTATGGATATGAGAGTTGACTATAAAGAAAGCTGAGCACCGAAGAATTGATGCTTTTGAACTGTGATGTTGGAGAAGACTCTTGATAGTCCCTTAGACTGCAAGGATATCCAACCAGTCCATCCTAAAGGAAGTAAATCCTGAATATTCATTGGAAGGACTGATGCTGAAACTCAAACTCCAATACTTTGGCCCCATGATTCAAAGAAATGACTCATTTGAAAAGATCCTGATGCTGGGAAAGATTGAAGGCGGGAGAAGAATGGGATGACAGAGGATGAGATGGTTGGATGGCATCACCAACTCAATGGACATGAGTTTGAGTACACTCTGGGAGCTGGTGATGGACAGGGAGGCCTGACATGCTGCATTCCATGGGATTGCAAAGAATCAGACATGACTGAGTGAATGAACTGAACTGAACTGAACTGAAGTAGAAACACAAGCACATACTCTCAGCATATGCTTCATCTTACGTCTAGTCTAAGATGCTTAATTCCAAGGACTCTGGCAAGGACTTCAAAGGCTTCCCTGGTGGCTCAGATGGTAAAGAACCTGCCTGCAATGCAGGAGACTTAGGTTCAATCCCTGTGTTAGGAAGATCCCCTGGAGAAGGGAATGGCAACCCACTCCAGTATTCTTACCTAGAGAATACCATGGACTGAGGAACCTGGTGGTCTACAGTCCATGAAGTCACAAAGAGTTGGACATGATTGAGTGACTAACACCTACACTCTGGCAAGCACAGGCTACCTTGTTCTGTTACATCTGCCTGTAGGTCCCTAGCCTTGCTTGAATGTGGTCACCCCTCATCACCCCTATTCTCAGCTTGTCAAGTGCCATGAAGTCCCCCAGTCCTAGCTGGGAGCTAGGTGTCCCTCCATGAATGGCTTCCAGATGTAGATGAGCTGTCAGTGATGTTTGCCAAGATATAACATGAGCCTTCTCCTACCTGGGAGAAGCCTTTCTAGAATTCTGCACCCTTCTGAAGATCTCTTTTCTACTGTTGCCTCTTTTTTTTTTTTATCAGCCAATATATGAATTTAAAACTTCACAGAGAATTGAGAGTTTTTCTGGTTTTTCCTCTTTTTTCCTCTGCTCAGGTACAGTACAAGTACATATACATTTTAACCTCCAGTATTGTAGAAAATGTTCACCCCTCTTCAAGAGATCTAACCCTTAGATAGTGGTAAAGAATCCACCTACCATTGCAGGAGATGTGGGTTCGATCCCTGGGTCAGAAAAACCCCCTGGTGAAGGAAATGGCAACCCACTTCAGTATTCTTGCCTGGGAAATCCCATAGACAGAGGTGGGCTATAGTCCATGGGGTCACAAAAAAGTCAGACACATCTTAGCCACTAAAAGAACAATGAGAACAATCCTTAGGTTGGTGACATTGCTTCTACTTTGTTCCTCTCTTGAACTTTGTCTTATCAGCAACTCTTGGCATTTATTCTTCTTCGTCTCAATTGACTCTTTCTGAATACACGATAAATATACTCATGTTTCTCCTATTAAAACATACACACACTCATACACACACACCTCTGCATACACACACACACACACACATCTATGCATACGTACATACCTATACACACACACACCTATACACACACACACACCTCTATACATACACACACCTGCACACACACACACCCCTATACACACACACCATACATACATCTACACAATCTCCTCCCTAATCCATATCTTATATTCAAGAAATACTTCTAGTTCTTTTCTTCCTTGTCCTCAGAGGAAAAGAGAAGTAAATCAAACCTACCTCTATTTCATCACTCTCTTTGAACGATTCTTAAACCTACTGAGGTTTGGATTGTAGGCCCACTGTTCCACTGATCCGTGGCTGCAAATCCAAGGGGTAATTTTTTAGTTTAATTGATATTTGTAGGACATCCTTGCTTACTTAGCAGCTTTCTTTGAATATTCCTCCAGCTCTTCAACACAATATCCCCTAGGTTGAAATTTATAAATTTAGTCTTCCTCCTGTATACCATCTTGATGAAATATCATTCTTCACACAAGCCAGAAATCTGGGTGTCTTCAGATTCTCCTCTGTTTCTCTCATCGCCTATGTTTAAATGGTTACCAAACCCATAGATCTCTTGCATGTATTCTGCTTCTCCATCCCTATAGCTACTGCTGTGGTTGAATGTATATGATTTTTCACTGGGTTATAGAAACAGGATTTCATGCCATTTTAAAATTTCTTACAAGCTTAAAAAACCATGTACATTAACTACTCTCTCCTGGTCTAGGATAAATTCTGTCTCCTTGTAATCACATTAAAAGACTCCCTCTCTGGTTTAACCAGTGTCTGTTGCTGTTGCTGGTTGTTCATTCACTAAGTTGAGTCTCACTGTTTGGACCCCATGGACTCCCCTGTCCTTCACTATCTCCCAGAATTTGGTCAGCTTCATGTCCATTTGGTCAGTGATGCTTTCTAACCATCTCCTTGTCTGCTTCCCCTTTCTCCTCTTGACCTCAATCTTTCCCAGCATCAGGTTCTTTTCCAATGAGTTGGCTCTTCACATCTGGTAGCCAGAATATTGGAGCTTCAGCTTCAGCATCAGTCCTTCCAGTGTATATTCAGCATTGATATCCTTGTGATTCATCCAGCCTGGCATTCCACATGGTGTACTCTTCATAGAAGTTCATAAGTAGGGTGACAATATACAGCAATATACTACTGCTTTCCCAATTTTGAACCAGTGTGTGGTTCCATGTCTGATTCTAACTGTTGCTTCTAGACCTGCATACAGGTTTCTCAGAAAACAGGTCAGGTGGCCTGGTATTCCTATTTCTTTAAGAATTTTCCACAGTTTGTTGTGATGCACAGAGTCAAAGGCTTTAGCATATTCAGTGAAGCAAAATAGATGTTTTTCTGGAATCTCCTTGCCTTTTCTATGATTCACCTAATGTTGGTAACTTGATCTCTGGTTCCTCTGCCTTTTCTAAACCCACCTTGTGCAGCTAGAATTTCTCAATTCACATATCACTGAAGCCTAGCTTGAAGAATTTTGAGCATAACCTTACTAGCATGTGAAATGAGTGCAACCGTATGGTAGTTTGAACATTCTTTGACATTGCCTTTCTTTGGATTGGAATGAAAACTGACCTTCTACGGCCCTGTGCCCACTGCTGAGTCTTCCAAATTTACTGGTATATTGAGTGCAGTACTTTAACAGCATCATCTTTGAGGATTTGAAATAACACAGCTGGATTTCCATTATCTCCACTACCTTTGTTGGTAGTAATTCTTTGTAAGGCCCACTTTACCTCATACTCCAAGATGTCTGGTTCTAGTTGAGTAATCACACCATTGTGATTATCCCAATTATTAAGACCTTTCTTGTATAGTATCTGTACCTATTCTTGCCACCTCTTCTTAACCTCTTCTGATTCTTTTAAGTCCTTTCTTTTTTTATCCTTTATCATGCCCATCCTTGCTTGAAATACTCCCTTGAACTTGGCGATTTTCTTGAAGAGATCTCTAGTCATTTTCATTCTATTGTTTTCCTCTATTTCTTTGCATTGTTCATTTAAGAAGGCCTTCTTATCTCTCCTTGCTCTTCTGTGGAACTCTGCATGCAATTGGGTATATATTTCCCTTTCTCCCTTTTCACTTGTTTCTCTTCTTTCCTCAGCCATTTGAAAATCCTCCTCAGACAATCCCACTGCCTTCTTGCATTTCCTTTTCTTTGGGATGGTTTTGGTCACTGCCTCCTGTATTATGAAACTTCATCCATAGTTCTTCAGGCACTCTGTGTACCAGACCTAATCCCTTGAATCTATTCATCACCTCCATTGAATAGCCATAAGGGATTTGATTTAGGACATACCTGAATGGTCTAGTGGTTTTCCATAATTTCTTTAACTTAAGCTTCAATTTTGCAATAAGGAGCTGATTGTCAGCTCCTGATAATTTTTTTTTTCCTGACTGTATAGAGTTTTTTCCTCTTTAATTGCAAAGAATATAATCAATCTGATTTTGGTATTAACTATCTGGTGAAGTCCATGTGTAGAGTCATCTCCTGTGTTGTTGGAAAAGGATGTTTGCTATGATCAGTGTGTTCTCTTCTCAAAACTCTGTTAGCCTTTCAATTCAGTTCACTTCAGTTGCTCAGTTGTGTCTAGTTTTTGCAGCCCCATGGACTGCAGCACACCAGTCTTCCCCATCCATCACCAACTCCCGAAGCTTGCTCAAACTCATGGCGATAGAGTAAGTGATGCCATCCAACCATCTCATCTCATACCAATTGTTTCTTTAGAAATCACACATTTCCCCATGCACACAAGCTCACACTTTATTGTAGTCCTATCAAGGGAGTTCACAGAATCCTTGAGACTCCATGGTTCCATCCAATCTCTTGCCGCAGTCTCCCAATAACTTCAGCAATGCCAGAATACTTATGGTCCCCTTCCGGGCCATGTTGTTTCTTCCTCATGATGTTCCTCACATCACCCCTGCCCCATTTACCTGATGAACAAAATAAAACCCACTCACCTCACCACTGCTGTAAGGTCACCCCAAGACTTATTCTCATTCTTTCCTCACATTTACAGATTTGTGTCATTTCTTTCCTTTATAACCCCATTATATATGGCATTTATAGAAGGATAAGAAAAATAACCTAGGCTAGGCTTCCCTGAGGAGAAGGAAATGGCAACCCACTCCAGTGTTCTTGCCTGGAGAATCCCAGGGACAGGGGAGCCTGGTGGGCTGCCGTCTGTGGGGTCGCACAGACTCTGACACAACTGAATCGACTTAGCAGCAGCAGCAGCAGCAGGCTTCCCTGGTGGTTCAGATGGAACAGGATCTGCCTGCAGTGCAGGAGATCCGTGTTCGATACCTGGATGGGAAGATGCCCTGGAGAAGGGAATGGCTACTCACTCCAGTATTGTTGCCTGGAGAATTCCATGGATAGAGGAGCCTGGTGGGCTACAGGCCATAGGGGTTGCAAAGAGTTGGACATAATTGAGCAACTTTCATTTTCACTTTCAATAGTGCCATTTAAAGCTAAAGAGTCTTGGAATCTGAATAACATGGGTTTGAATGCATGGCTGAAATGGATATATTTGGAAAACAGTATCATATAATCTGGCCTAGGTACTGAGGAAGAATAAATTTCTTCTGACAAATTAGTACCATCGGAAGCATTATGATGAAAGTGGCATTTAAACTGATTTTAAAAACTGTATAGGATTTGGAAATAGAATAGATAAGAAGAATTCTCAGAAGGGATGTCATTTACTAAGTTGTTTTCAGTTTTAGAAATTGGAACTTAGATGTATCATTAGTCTCTTTTTACAATATTATATTAATCACAAGAAATTAGTTTTAATATGAATCATGTGATTTATTCCCTGACATATATTTTTATTTCTTATTAGAAATTTAATTTTTTGGAATTCAGTTTGAGTTCATTTCTCTAATTGTCAGTTCATCATTATATTTACTAATTTGTAGGATTTGAGACATTGTTTCAGCAGTTTTTTAATTGAATATAGTTGGTTTATAATATATCTGGTATACAGCATAGTGATTCAGTTAAATATATGTTCAGTTACATATATTGTTGTTGTTTTTCAGTTGCTCAGTCGTGTCCGATTCTTTGTGACCCAATAGACTGCAGCATGCCAGGAGGCTTCCCTGTCCTTCACCATCTCCTGGAGCTTGCTCAAACTCATGTCCATAGAGTCCAGCCATCCAACCATCTCGTCCCTTGTCATCCCCTCCTTCTCCTGCCTTCAGTCTTTCGCAGCATCAGGGACTTTTCTAATGAGTCAGCTGTTTGCATCACGTGACCAAAGTATTGGATCTGCTGCTGCTGCTGCTAAGTCGCTTCAGTCGTGTCTGACTCTGTGCGACCGCATAGATGGCAGCTCACCAGGCTCCCCCGTCCCTGGGATTCTCCAGGCAAGAACACTGGAGTGGGTTGCCGTTTCCTTCTCCAATGCATGAAAGTGAAAAGGGAAAGCGAAGTCGCTCAGTCGTGTCCGACTCTTAGTGACCCCATGGACTGCAGCCTACTAGGCTCCTCCATCCATGGGATTTTCCAGGCAAGAGTACTGGAGTGGGGCGCCATTGCCTTCTCCAAGTATTGGGTCTACCGCTTCAAAATCAGTCCTTCCAATTAATATTCATGATTGATTTCCTTTAGGATGAACTGGTTTGATCTCCTTGCAGTCCAAGGGACTCTCAAGAGTCTTCTCCAGCACCACAGTTCAAATGCATCACTTCTTCAGCACTCAGCCTTCTTTATGGTCCAACTGTCACATCCATACATGACTACTTGAAAAACCATAGCTTTGACTATATGGACTTCTGTTGGCAAAGTAATATCACTGCTTTTTAATATACTGTCTAGGTTTGTCATAACTTTTCTTCCAAGGAGCAAGCGTCTTTTAATTTGGATAAAATGATTCAGTTACACACACACATGTATATGCATATATATGTATAAATCTATGAATATATTTATATATATATGCATAAATCTATGAATATATTTATAAAATATATTACTGTTTATAAAGTACATTTATAAATATATGAAAAAATTATTCATTTCTTCCCCATTATAGGTTATTATAAGATATAACCTATCTTATAGGGAACTAAACTATAAGTTCCTATGCTATAGTAGATCCTTATTTATCTAGTTTTTACTTCCTGGTGCTTTAGTTGATCCTTGTTGTTTATCTAGTTTATGTATAGTAATATGTATCTGTTAATTCCAAATTTCTAATTTATCCCAACCCCCTCCTTTTTTGCCCCTTGTGTGCCTGTGCTAAGTCCCTTCAGTCGTCTCTGACTCTGTGCATATGGACCGTATGGACCATAGCCTACCAGGCTCCTCTGTCCATGGGATTCTCTAGGCAAGAGTATTGGAGTGGGTTGACATGCCCGCCTCCAGGTGATCTTCCTGACCCAGGGATCGAACCCGTCTCTCTTATATCTCCTGTGTTGACAGGCAGATTCTTAACTTCTAGCACCACCTGGGAAACCCTCTTTCCCCACGGATATCCATAAATTTGCTTTCTATGCCTGGGAATCTATGTTTGTTTTATAAATAAATTTATTTTCATCACAGTTTAATTTCACATTTAAGTGATACCATATGATATTTGTCTTTCTCTGACTTACTTCCCTTAGCATTATAATGCCTAGATCCATGCACGTTGAAGCCGCTGGCATTATTTCCTTATGTTTGAATGGCTGAGCAATATTCCATTGTATGTATGTACCACATCTTTATCCATTCATCTGTCATTGGACATTTAGGTTGCTTCTGTATCCTTACTACTGAAAAGAGTGCTGCTATGAACATTGAGGTGCATGTATTTTTTCAAATTAGAGTTTTCCTCATATATATTGCCAGAAGTGGGATTGCAGGATTGCATAGTAACTCTATTTTTAGTTTTTTAAGGAACCTCCATATGATTTTTCATAGTGACTGCACCAATTTAATACCCACCAAGAGTAATTCTCCACATCCTTTCTAGCATTTATTATTTTTAGTTTTGTTTTTGTTTTTGTTTTTTTGTTTTTGATGGCCATTCTGACTGGTGTAAGGTAGTATCTCACTGTATTTTTCATTTGTGTTTCTGTAATGATTAGCAATGTTGAGCATCTTTTCATGTGCCTATTCACCATCTGTGCATCTTCTTTGGAGAAATCTTTGTTTCTGCTCTGTTTTTTTATTGGGTTGTTTGCTTTTTATATTAGGATGTATTAGTTGTTTGTATATTTTTGAAATTCAGCCCTTGTCAGTTGCATTGTTTGCAAATATTTTCTCCCATTCCATATGTTGTGTTTTTGTTTATGGTTTCCTTTGCTCTGTGAAAGCTTTTTATATTTAACTAGGTCCCATTTGTTTATTTTTACTTTTGTTTCCATTGCTGTAGGAGATGGATTCCAAAAACATGATTGCTACAATTTATGTCAACGAGTGTTCTATCTGTGTTTTACTCTAGGTATTTTATCATATCCCATCATACATTTAGGTTGTTAATCCATTTTGAGATTACTTTTGTATATGATATTGGAAAATGTTCTGATTTTATTCCTTTACCTATAGCTGTCCAATTTTCCCAGAATCACTTATTGGAGAGACAGTTTTTTCTCCATTATATATTCTGTCTTCCTTTGTCATAGATTAACTGACCATGAATGCGTGGGTTTATTCCTGGACTTTCTATCCTTTTCCATTGATCTATGTGTCTGGCTTTGTGTCAGTACCATACTGTTTTGAGTATTGTAGTTTTGTAGTATAGTCTGAGGTAAAGGAAAGTTATCCCTCCAGTTTCATTCTTCTTTCTCAAGCTTGCTTTGGCTGTTTTGGGTCTTTTGTGTTTCCATGCAAATTAAAAATTTTTTTCTCTTGGTTCCAGTTCTGAGAAAAATACCATTGGTAATTTGATAGAGATTGCAATGAATCTGCATATTGCCTTGAATAATAAGTTCGTTTTAGAATATTGATTCTTCCAATTCAAGAGCATGGTTCAACAAACACAGGTTTAGGAAATCTAAACTTATGGAAAATGCCTGTGTTCTTTGGGTTTACAGACTTGTGGTTAGTACTAGCACAATAAAGACTCTGAGCAGTCCTATGGTACAGAACTTTACTGCCTAACTCATCTCCTCACAATTTTTCTTATGACAGAACACCCTTTCTCAATAACAGTTGTTATCTCAAAGGACTATTTTTTAACACTTTAAGGAATTATAATGAACTTTAAATGTACATCTTGAATGCACTGTCTTTCCAAATAGAACTATTTAGTAAGCATGTTCTGCACTTTTATTTACATCTCAAACTTTCTAAAATATTCCTTAACTTATTAAACAAAATAGTTAAATTATAGGTCATCCATGTTTTTCAAATATTTTTATTAACCTATTGTAAGAGAACTATTTTAATATATTACTATAATCAAATCAAATCAAAACACTAGAGATCTTTTGGAACTAAAAAGATGGCTAGATTTCAAATGATCTTCTCCTTCACCGTTCATTTGACCTGGAAACTGGAGCCTAGAGAAGTTTAAGAGATTTGTAAATATTACAGAGTGATTCTGTAGTGGGATGAAGGCTTAAAAGGGAATGTCTTGAATAAGAGCCCAGTGTTCTTTTGTTGCTCACTAATCTAATCCAATGCTTAATAATGAATATATAAATAATGAAACTGATCCTGTTGTGATGACAGTTAAGAGTTTTCATGACTTAAAGTTTGAAACAAAAACTGGAAGAGTTTACATAAATGTCTGATTTCAAATATATCATCATTACTAAACATTGTTGAAATAATATTTGGTCTAATTGAGAACAAAAGCTTTAAAATGATTCAGAAATAAAATTGTAATATTCTGAAAACACATTTCTTAAAATCTCATATTTTGGAAATATTAACTTTATGAATCCCAAAATATAAGTGAAAGTCAGCTTCTTTTTCTTCCTATTTGGCTGTTTAGTTTTTCATTTAACAAAATGTTTTCTCACAACATGAATCCACTCTTGGGGATCAAAGTCATTGGGAGAACACAGCAGATTGTGCTTGTTAGTTGATTCTAACCAGTTCTGTGGTTTAAGCACAAGTTGTTTTTCCAAGGCGGAGACATTTCCGTCTGTTAGGAAATAGGGACCTTCAAAACTTTTTCCACGATGGCACAATATCATAGCCCTTTCCTTAATAACTTTGAAAACATCAAGAGATATTGTAAACCACAAAAAAAGAAAAAAAATAATTAAAGGGAAAACATATTCTATCCTCTTCTCATATGAAGTTACTTTCTTTTATTATAATTCCATTTTATTACTCAGAATGTCATAATAATACAGTGTTTAGGAGCTGTCAAGGTATAAAGGAACATGCTCCTACATTTTTTTTACTTTAAAAAAGTATTTTTGTGTATATTAAAAAGCCTCTTTACTTCTAGGAAATACATCCAACCTTTTCAAAATTAAGGAAATAATCTACTGTGTATGCTATTTTAGCCAGACATTATTAAATGTGAAGCAGAAGTCCAGTGGACTTAGCTTCAACATGTCTATAACTTTATCATCATGTGGAAAATTAATGTTGCAAAGTCAAACATGACAATAAAATGTACAGAATAAGATGTATTTGTTAAAGAATAAGGCATGTTCCCTGAAGTATAGACTCAGAATGTTGAACCATTAGTAACAGTATATGTTATGTTGAGAAAGCCTATGTGCAAATGTACAACGTTGCAATCTTTCAGATATTCTACTCTCCCCTGGCCCTCTTCATACCACCTTCAGTATATGCTGTTCATCTTCAGTTCAATCTCCTCTACCAGTTTTGGATCCATACAGAGGTAATTTTTTTCTTTAAGTTTTCTACCTAAATAGCCTAAAGCAATGTCCTGGAAATCCACTAGCAACTGATTTATTGTGTAAGAAAAATCTTTGTCTGCTTTCTTTAAGGAGAAACATCTGTTCATTTTTATTCCTTTTTACTGAATATATATTGCAAAGTTTATAAGAACCAATGAGACCAGTTGGTCTCAATTAAATAAAACCATTTTTTGAACTATTAAGTACCAAAACATTTTAATACTGTATTCAGTGCAATATCTTCCTGTGTTACACTTTATTAAACATTGTTCACCAAAGATGTTGAAATTCATTTCAATTTAGAGACATAAACTTATCTCTATATATGTATAAAGTATATATTAGTGAATACTTTGTTTATATGTTTAATATGTTAGTATAATAATTTATATTTGTAATATAACTTGTTATATAATAAGCAATGTTTAATTATATAAGATATATAATAGTTATACATTTATATATATATGTATTTATCAGTTGGGAGACACTGCTTGAAAACTCCTTGTGAAGGTCAATGTTAAAGAAATTTATCAAAATATGTTTTGATTGGAAATCTTGCTCTAATTTTAGAGTTAGGTTTTACTTAAAGAGTATTCAGTATATTAAGTTTTTTTTCCCTCAGAAAAAGTGGACAAGTATAATTTCTTGGGTCCTCTGTGGTATTTCAAATTGTCAGACTTGAATGTTTGCAGATAGATCATTAAAAAACTGATTGTTTTATGAACTATCATACTGATCTGGTTGTTAAATACCCAAAATCACAGACCCAGAAAAATTCTTACTTATACACATGAGAACCCTTTTAAGCATTTGGTATTTATCGGAAGCCTTTTGAAGTCCTAGAGGAAGCATGTTGACAGGTGTTGCAACTGGTTGAACAATACCACAAATCACAGCTGCAGTAGATGCCAAAGCTTGATACAACAAAGTGCATTATTTCATTAATCTGCAGTATTTCATGCTACTGATTTACTTGGAATAAAGAGACTGTTACCATAACTTTGGACATATGTGGCATTATTTGAAGATCTGTCATGAAATAGTATTGCATTTTATGGTAGTTGACATACATCAAACAGTCAATACTACAACCATCTGAAAGAGTGGTTGAGACCAATTCTGACTCCAGAGGTCAAAGACCAAATTTGTTTAAATCAGTGGAGGGAAACTTTCCGATGATTTACACAGAGGGGTTAAAGGAGAATTACGTTTTTATAGCAGCTCTGCTCCAGGTCATGCCATGTGTTGGGTCTAGTATTAGTCTGGATACAGAACAATGGTGCCTAAGCAACTTCCGCCTTTTCCTATAGTCATCCAAAAAGTCCATGAGCCAGGGCTTGAGTTCCATCCTAGGAAGAAAGTGGAGAGTGGAGGAAAGTCAATAGTCAGACATTTAGTCTCAGAAGCTCCATGTGGCTTCACTTCTAACTTGAAAGCAGTGCATTAGAGCCTCTCACTTGGGTTGTACTTTGTACTTTTGCAAGTACTATATCGTGTACAATCACTACAGTTGAGCTGCACAGAAGGAAGAACGTACCTTCTGAAATTAAAGTTCCTAGAATTTTAAATTAGACATTAGCTGTGAGTACATTTCTAAGAATTTTTGCACCTGTGTACTTAATTACATTGATTATTATAGATCATACTATAATTTTTACTAATAACAGGACCACTCAGGAAGTAGAGCCAAGAGATTCATAGCAGTGGCTGCTTCTAGAGAGTGATATAGAGAATTGATACAGAAACTGTATCAAGTGATACAGAGAACTGGAAGGAGAAGACCCTACTTTTTAAAGATGAATACATATTAAATTAAGAAACAAAAGCTGAAAACAATGGGCTTTAGCCTAGAGAAATATACCCATTTCATGACTTTTAAATGTATTAGCCCCTTTAGGCCACTTTGCCACTGTTTAACTTCAGACATAATCCTTGGGGCTCCATTTGCAGAAGCAGTATATGAGCCATAGGTACGGCGATGTTGACCATAGAGCTCTGTCCATACCTGGATGGAGGTTGATATCTTACAGTTATTTTACTTCTGCTGACAACCATAAAATCACTTTTCTTAAACGGAGAGGAATCTGGCCTTAAGGAAGGACTGATTTTCTAAAAGTGAAGAGAAGTGTATTCCTTTTAATCAGATAGTATAAGAGGAAGGAAAAACAGCCAACTAACATGTTTTTGAAAAACTGTAAGTGAGAGATAAAGTAGGTCATATGGAGTTTATAATGACTTTAAAGAGTTTATAATGACATTTTTTGCTTAGTTTCGAGTTACTTCAGTGAAAGCAATAGCATCTATCTCCTTCCTTTTTGGGGGAAAAGTTACAAAACATGCTACTTCAAAGTATACACTGCTGCTTAATTTTTATGACTACATTTTTGTTTAATATTCACTCATCTAGTGTCTGCAATATATAGTTTTATACTTTTTCTTGTGAGTTTTCTACATGTAATAGGAAAAAACAATATTTAACACTTGTTTTAAACGTAGTAACTCTGGAATATTGGAATTATTTTTTTAAGATATTAGACTCCCTATTGGCTCAAACAGTAAAGAATCTGCTTGTAATACAGGAGACCTGGGTTTGATCCCTAGGTTGGAAATATCCTCTGGAGAAGGAAATAGCAACCCACTCCAGTATTCTTGCTTGGAGAATTCCAACGACAGAGGAGCCTGGTGGGCTACAGTCCATGGAGTCACAAAAAGTCAGACACTGAGCAACTAACTCTCATTTGATAAGTGTTAACTGATTTAGACAATACAATAATAGTAGTAACTTTATCATGCATTTAATTCCACTTAAATTTGGGTTAGCATATTGGTTATATACATATCAGGTGATGGTTGAGCAAAGAAATAGAGAAAATAATGAATTGATATTGAAGATTTGAACTGTATGATTTGATGATTTTAATAATGCTGAACTGGAGCTTCTATATGGAACATTATTTTCAGTTATAAATATGAGTGATCTCTTTATGTACTCATATGGATAGATCTCGAAGTTACACAACAGAGTCTAGTATATACTAATATTTGTATGCTAAAAAACAACTCTGTTTTACATGTTCATATGTACCTAAAATGCCTCTAGAAATATACTTGGGTACTGATTGTTTTCCCAGGAGAGGGATATTTGGGATGGCTGGGAGATAGGATAAACATGAAATGTTAACCTTAGTTCTACCCACTCTAATGTGGATTAAGAGTTATCATTTTTTGATAATACTCCTCTAGTAACTAATGATCTTTAGCAGTATTATATGTATTTATTGCGCATTGTTACATTAAAGCAGTGTGCACTAAATACATGTATGACTATTTAGACTCTTTTTGTTTGCCTAATTGATTTGTTGAAATTTGTTATAGATTCTAGATAGAAATCATTGTTAAGTATATGTATTTTATATTTGTATTTTAAATATATTCCTTTTTATTCCCTCAGCATACCTTTTAATTTTCTTCTTGATGACTTTTCATGAAAATAAACATTAAATTTTGAAGATTAATTTGTCATTAAAACTTTAGTTATTTAGTTTAGTCATATTTTCTATAAGAAATATTTGCTTTCATAAACTCTGAGAGAAATTATACTAGGATTACTTTCAGAAATTTTTGAGTTTGAATTTTACCTTTGGGTATGTAACACTGGAATAAATTTTTGTGAATAGTATTTGGTAAGGGTCAAAATTTGTTATTTCTGTGCACACATCCACTTACTCCAGCGTTATTTATTGTGGATACTTTATTTTATCCATTGGATTATCTGAGTCCTTTTTTGAAAAGAAATTGACCATATATGCGGTTAGATCCAATTTTAGTCTTCTTTTCCATTGCTTTATTTGTCTCCTCTTATACGAATCCCTTACTTTATTGTTTACTATATCTCCATAGGAAGAATTGTTTGTACGAGTTTAAACTAATTTGTTTTAAGATTCTCTGGTATGTTTTGGGGGCTTCCCAGGTGGCCCAGTGATAAAGCGTCTGCCTGCCAATGCAGGAGACATGGGTTCAATCCCTGGGTTGGGAAGATACCTTGGAGCAGGAAATGGCAACCTACTCCAGTATTCTTGCCTGGGAAATCTCATGGACAATGGATCCTTGCAGGCTACAGTCCATGGGGCTGCCAGAGTTAGACATGACTTAACAAATAAACAACAACAACAAGGAATATTTTCTGTGTATGACTTAAGGCCTTTTATTTCTTTCTTTCCTGTGTTTATGTTATTTATTTTCCTTGCCTTATTGGTTAGAGTTCACAGACAGTATATTTTAAATCAAATTTGGGTGGAAAAATCTGCATGTTATTTCCTTAAATATTATATCTATACCATTCTCACTATCTTCTCTTGGGACTCCAAATACATGCTTATTAGACTATTGATATTGACTCATAAATTACTTCCAGTTCAGTCGCTCAATCACATCTGACTGTGACCTTATGAATTGCAGCATGCCAGGCCTCCCTGTCCATCACCAACTCCCGGAGTTTACTCAAACTCATGTCCATCGAGTCGGTGATGCCATCCAGCCTCATCCTCTGTCATCCTCTTCTCCTCATACCCTTAATCCCTCCCAGCATCAGAGTCTTTCCCAGTGAGTCAGCTCTTTGCATGAAGTGGCCAAAGTACTGGAATTTCAGCTTTAGCATCATTTCTTCCAAAGAAATCCCAGGGTTGATCTCCTTCAGAATGGATTGGTTGGATCTCCTTGCAGTCCAAGGGACTCTCAAGAGTCTTCTCCAACACCACAGTTCAAAAGCATCAATTCTTCGGCGCTCAGCCTTCTTCACAGTCCAACTCTCACATCCATACATGACCACTGGAAAACCATAGCTTTGACTAGATGGACCTTTGTTGGCAAAGTAATGTCTCTGCTTTTGAATATGCTATCTAGGTTGGTCATGACTTTCCTTCCAAGGAGTAAACGTCTTTTAATTTCATGGCTGCAATCACCATCTGCTGTGATTTTGGAGCCCCCCAAAATAAAGTCTGACACTGTTTCCACTGTTTCCCCATCTATTTGCCATGAAGTGATGGGACCAGATGCCATGATCTTAGTTTTCTGAATGTTGAGCTTTAAGCCAGCTTTTTCACTCCTCTTTCACTTTCATCAAGAGGCTCTTTAGTTCTTCACTTTCTACCATAAGGGTGGTGTCATCTGCATATCTGAGGTTATCGATATTTCTCTCGGCAGTCTTGATTCCAGCTTTTGCTTCTTCCAGCCCAGCGTTTCTCATGATGTACTCTGCATAGAAGTTAAATAAGCAGGGTAACAATATACAGCCTTGACGTACTCCTTTTCCTATCTGGAACCAACCTGTTGCTCCATGTCCAGTTCTAACTATTGTTTCCTGACCTGCATATAGGTTTCTCAAGAGGCAGATCAGGTGGCCTGATATTCCCATCTCTTTCAGATTTTTCCACAGTTTATTGTAATCCACACAGTCAAATTAGTAGTACTCCATAATTTTTAACATTTCACTTTGAAAATCTAGATTTTATAATTTTTATTAATTTCTCTTCAAGATCAGTTATCCTTTTATTTACTCTCACCAGTCCATTTTTTTAAGCCCACTCAGTGGATTTCTCACATCAGATATTATGTTTTAAACTTTAGAATTATTTCTTTGCTGAAATAGTCAGCTATTATGACTGTTTTTGTCTGTCTTAATTATCCTAATTGCATTTAAATTGTTTCTGCAAATGAAGTTATTTTATTCTTTTTTATGGATAAGTAGCATCCATTATATATATGTATCACATCTTCTTTATCCATTCAAGTGTCCATGGACATTCGGGTTGTTTCCATGTTTTGTTTATTGTGAATCATCACTGCAACTTTGAACTGTTTACTTTTCTGTGCTTCAGTTTCTTCATATGTAAAAGAAAAATAATAAAAATACATAGCATTGCTGTGAGGATTACGAAAGATAGTTTATGTTGCTGCTGCTGCTGCTGCTGCTAAGTCACTTCAGTCGTGTCCGACTCTGTGTGACCCCAGAGATGGCAGCCCACCAGGCTCCCCGTCCCTGGGATTCTCCAGGCAAGAACACTGGAATGGGTTGCCATTTCCTTCTCCAATGCATGAAAGTGAAAAGTGAAAGTGAAGTCGCTCAGTTGTGTCCAGCTCTTAGCGACCCCATAGACTGCAGCCTACCAGGCTACTCTGCCCATGGGATTTTCCAGGCAAGAGTACTGGAGTGGGGTGCCAGTGCCTTCTCCAATAGTTTATGTTACAATCTGTTTATTATAACAGGTGGCATAAAAAGTACTAAAATTTTATTCAGTGCATTTGTTATTTTTATTTCCATTTTTACACTCTAGATATCTATTTTATTGTATGACACTTGCTGTTCATACCTAGCCATCAATATAGTCATTTGTCTATATTTTAGGACATAATTTTGATATAATATATACTTCATTTAATATGAATTTATAGAATGAATGCAGTTGGATTTTAGACTTGAATAATTAATTAATGCACAAATTTACTTTAGAAAAAATTCATTCTTAACTGTAAGAGTTTGAGATCATTATTATGAGTGCATTGTTCAGGTTCACTAAATAAACTTTTTGTGCGACTTAGAAACTAATCAATATACAAAATTATTAAATTTGCCTGTTTATTGTATCTTTTTAAATATCTTAATTTTTGTATATCACAGACATTCACTGAGTGATTACTACATTCCTAGCTGTTCATATAATAACAAAACACCAACATAGGGTTAAAGACTGGAATAATGAAGTGCAATATTCTGGAAGAAGGAAAATTATCTGAGCTTGAAAGTTCTGAAAAAAAAAAAAAAGTAAGACAAGTTTAGAAGGAAAAACAGTTATAGTCATCCCAGACCAATAATTTTCCATTACTGATAGCTGTTATTGCTGAGATACCACAAGGAAAATATGACTAGATGATGTTTCTGTTTGTTTACTTATTTCATTTTAAGTACCATATACATATATAGCACTACCTTTTTTTAGCATTTTATTAAATTATTAGATAATTCAATTTATTATTCATTTTAAAATTAATTTTATTTTATTCAATTATAAAAATATGTAAAATATTAAACTTTAAGCATGTTAACAAATATTATCTCATTAAATCTTCATAACGACTCTATGAATAATATTATTTCCTCCAGTTAAATATCCTAGGTAACTTACTCTGGGTCACATAATTAGTAAATGTCAAAGCTCAGCTTTTACCAAGTAGTCAGGATGCAGATTCCTTGTTCTCATTCAACACATTATACAGCTTCTCTGTAGATGGTTCATTTCTCATCTTAATATTGTAATAAAATAGCCACTGTGCATTAAGCATCCAGTATATTCCAAGCAAAACCTTTTCATTTAATTCCCATAAAATAATTTGAGTCACCATAGGCATATTAAACTTTTACAGTTTGTAAAGAATGGATAGTCATTCAAGTAACTTCAGTTAAGGGGGCTTTATTTTAAGGGGACATGGAGAAGTACATGCAGCAGGAAGCCATACCAGAAATTTAGTCGATAATTTTAGAAAACTGGAATTTTTATATTCATCAGCTCTGAGCAAATAGCATCGCTTTAAAGCTAGTCATGGTGAGACTCTATGGTTTATATAAAGTTATGTGGCTGGTTCAGAACTAATGTTATGCCAGTACTAACATATCACACTTCTTCTTAAAACAAAACTTGCATTCAATTATGTCTCAGCATACCATGGCTGATAACAACAGAGTTCATAAAGAACCAGTGTGATACACTGAAAAGATCAAGGCTCATTGATTACTTAGGGGCTTCCCTGGTGAGTCAGTTGTAAAGAATCTGCCTGCAATGCAGGAGACACAGGTTCAATCCCTGGGTCAGGAAGATCCCCTAGAGTAGGGAACAGCAAGCCACTCCAGTATTGCCTGGAGAATCCCCTTGGACACGGGAGCCTGGCGGGCTGTAGTCTACGGAGTTAGAGTCAGACATAACTTAGCGACTGAACAACAGCAGCCATTGGTTAAGACAGAACTCAGTTGTAATCTTGCCTGTAACAAACTGCTGTGTGGCCTTTACACATATCTACTTGTCCTTCCTGAAATTTAATCCATTCTCAGAGGCTACGTCTGCTGGAAGTTCTCTGGGGATCTGTTGCTTGCTGTGCCTGCATGCCAAGTCAGTTGTGTCTGACTCTTTGCAACCCCATGGACCGTAGCCTGCCAGGCTTCTCTGTCGATGGGCTTCTCCAGGCAAGAATATTGGAGTGGGTTGCCATGCCCTCCTCCAAAGACTCTTCCTGACCCAGGGATCGACCCTGTCTCCTGCATTCACAAGCGGGTTCTTGACCAGTAGCGCCACCTGGGAAGCCCCACTGCTTGCTGAGTAAAGTCTAAATTTCTTGCATTTCCTGTTTCTTACGCACTGCTACAAATATGTAGCTCACACCATGTGTCAGTCACTCTATGAAGTATTTCACAAGGTGTATTTATTTGATTATACAATGTATTTATTAAGGCAACCCTATTGTCTCTATTCAGAATGAGGAAATTCAGCTATATGGAGATGAAGAAACTAGTGTTGTTGCAGCTGTTAGTAGTTGATGTTTGATTCAAATCCTAGTTAACAATTATCTGTTTTTTCCTCCTTTGAAATCTTGTATCATTGAGTTCACATCTCTCAGTGATGTCCCAGTTTGCCTGGTCCATCCCCAATATATATCTTTGTTTCTGGCATAGTTGTAACTAGCACACCCTGTCACTCTCTTGAAAGGTTCATGGTATACTTGTTGAGTTTTCCTCCTAAACTGCTCTTTTCTCTCTCTTTTCCTTTTCATTTCTAACTGCCTCCACTTAGTTTATACCCTTATCTGTTACATAGATGGTTACAACAAAATTCTGTTTATTTTTCCTTTATTCATACAGATTCCTTTCTCTCCTGTATACGTGCATACAACTGTGATGATCTTTTTAGAACCCAAATAATATCAGGACACAGCCAACATTAACAACAGATATTTTCATAATAAATGGCTCTCGACTGCCTCCAAGATAGAATCAAACACCCTAAATACATCTACAGGTTTCAGCAACCATGTAATATGACCCTACTTACCTCTCCAATCCCATCCCATTAGTCAGCCGGATCAGCACGGCTTTTTCTCCCTAACCACATTGAACACATTTTTTTTCTCTGTACTTGCACAGGCTCTTTCTTTGCCTTTTTCCAAACATTCTCCATGATGCAGCTCAATTACAAGTTACTCTGAAATGTCTCTTTTTCACCTCTTAATGTTAAGTGCGCTTTTCTTAACAGTACCCCTGTGTATTTTTTAAAAATTTGTGTCCATATTGACAGTTAATGATTAAGAGCATGGGCTGGGTTGGGTGGCATAAATGAGATGACTTATCAGTTCCTGCACATAGGAAGCATTCAATTAATAATGGTGGTTTAATTCTTATACCACTGTATTGTTATTGCTTAGCTCTCTCTAATTATTGTCTGAGTTCTTTGATGTCACCAAATGTCCCTAATCTCTTGTGTGAACATCTGTTTACATGTATATATTCATATATTATATAAATATATACATATAAAACTGAATAAAAATAAGTAACAGTACTTAAACAGTTGTAACATTGATACTAATTATTAGTGTTAGATATTAGTAAATATATGGTGTGTACATATTTGTATTTATAGGTAGAATATACTTATTCTATATCTCCCCTAATAAAATGTGAATTTTTGAGGGTAGTGATTCCTTATCTTTCGGAATTTTAAGGAATTTTGGAGAAGAAGTAAGTTGTATTTCAAAATGTATGCTTTTGAGAAATGCTCACTTTAACAAAAATCATGCTATTTTTCTGCCTGATGTTTATTCCAATAGTACCTAGTTTAATAAACCTTTTGTTCTTGAAATAAGTTGAGACATTTCTCAGCACTTGTGCTCTCCTTACTCCCTTACTCTGTTTAACTTCTGGCTAAACTTCTGGTCCCAAATCTCTTTTCTTCTCTCAGTGTTCTTTCTTCTTAGAATTTAATTTACTTCACCATTTTTAGGTTCTCTGTAAGTAATTGCATATATAGTCTATAGCTCTAGCACAGATTTTCTTGTGGGTTTCAGACCAATGTTTCTAATGTTTGATATAACTTATTGATAGGGATATTTAATACCATTCTGAGTCAGCAAGTCTGAAACATGTTTCATTACAGCTCCTCCCACCTCGGATCATCTGTGCTTCTTTGCTTCCATTGCTCCTTGAAGACAATGTCAAGATGAAATCTTGGTGTCACCTTTGACTCCTTGATCTCTCCTGTAGCCAATCTTTAAGTCCTATGCGTGTTCTCTTTAGAAAGAATCTTTTGTTCTGTTCTAGTTACCTTTTAAGATAACTCACCCCCATCCTGCTTATTCATGTATGTATCAATAGTGTCTTTCCACATGTATTGAATATATAAATTTCTTTGAAGTTCATATATTTGAAAACATTTCTTAATTACCTGTTCTAGGGCCAAAGAGTGATTCCAATTTTCTGACCTGGTTTGGTACCCCTTATTATTAACATTTTGAGAATCACAGCCTCTTTCCAGAAACTGTTGGGTTCTGGTGAATCTTTCCCAAAGGAAAAACTTGGTGAAATTTTAAGACTTCTATTGAATTTACTGAAGATTATCAATAGACTATTTAAAAATTCATAGATCATCATTTTTTAAATGTCTGTTTAGGGCTGGAATTGGAGGCCTTCAGACACAAGAAATGAGATAGGACTCTATAACCAGAACTGAAGAGGAAGACATTTCAGGTGAAAGGGAGTAATAAAACTTAATGGCTAAGAATATAGGTTTTATAGTCAAAGAGAAGTCTATCCTCTATTAGAGGTTTAAACAACTTCTTTACCAGTGTGATCCCAGAATCTAAAAGTACCTACTTAATAGTAGTTCTATACCCTTTGTTGAAGGGATGGGTATAGATATTTAATAAAGTTATTTAAAATCTCTGACCTTGTTTCCAAATCTGTTAAGTGAAAATAGGCCTATCTATCCTATAGGAATGTTATTAGGATTAATGAAATAGCATGTGTTAAGTACATAGTCTGGAAAATAATATGTTTTCAATGAATGGCAATTATGAAAGAGCAAAAAAATACTAAACTACCTATTGGAATTGGTGAGACAGAGACAGAGCAAATAGAATCTAGTATAACTGTTGTGCATCACCCACATGCATCAGAATTACTTGTGCTTATTTAAGATGTGGAATCGTGGTCCCCTTCTAAGAACTCCAGAGTCTAAGTCTTTGGAACAGTTAGTGTAGGAAAACTTCATTTTGAACAAGACCTTTAGAGATTAGATTGAACACTGATGTGATGAAGTTTGAGCACAAGGACTGTAGGAACTGACAGTAAACTTCTTGAAGACAAGGACAATATTTTATTCCTCTTTGTTTCCCCATTGTCTCATGAAAGCATCTAACCCTTAGGGCCAGGTACAAGGTTGGTAATCACTGATATTTGTTGATTAATGGATGTCAAAGTGACACTGAAATTGGGACTATGATCATGGCAGTGACAATGTACTGAGTCTTAGAATGAGTGAAACATTTACCTAACCTCTCAGTTTATCAGTTATTTTCTTTAACATAGGGTTGCTACTACTACTACTACTAATTACATGGTTTCTTTTCTCACTGAGTGCCCAAATTGTAAATATAAAATGATGTTACATGAGAATGAAGTTTTATATAGTTGTGCTTACAAATATTTTTCATTTTCCCCATGTCAATTTAATTGGTGTTGTTAAAAAAAGGTCACTTGGAACCCACGTCCCTTTGAAGGAACACTTTCAGCAGCTGCTTACGTTCATTTTTTTAAGGGAAAGTTAAAAGTCATAATCAAAATGTAAACTGAGATGAATTAAAATAGAATGCTAACTTATCCAACTCTTGTCCTTTTGTTTGAGAAATAATACAATCGTAAGCGATAAGAATCAGCCTTCAAGCTAATTTATTATAAATGTGGTCCTTTAAAACCATTGTTTATTGTATAAACATAGCTTAGTCTCATTCTTCTTAAAACTAAGCTTTTAACTCTTTAACCCTACAGTATGGATTCATCAAAAAATTTACTCCCTATGAAGCTCTTTATGATCCCAACAGTCCTGATTCCTACAGATTGTTTTATTTCCAAACTATAAATATTTTTTTTTCACTCCTTAGTGTGGAAATTCAGCTACCTCCATATTACATGCTTACTGAAGTAGAAAACTGCCTAATCAGATAGGAAAACATTTGGCTGTGAATAAATCAGCATTTGTCGAGGATTTCAAAGTGTGAAGTTAGGCAGACAAGCATAGATCCTAAGAGCTCTGCTTTCTCTTGCTTCCCTGTAGAGAAATCAGAGGCTAATATGACCTCCACTGCCATCTGTCTAAATACTTGAATGTGTTGTCTTGAATTAACACAACAGATCTAGTGGAGGGTGTAATTAAGATTTTATTTTTACATTTCACCACCAGGTGCTCTACAATATAAATTTAGCCATTAATATTCAAATTGATTAAATTTTCCTAAGGAAAACAATGGGTATTTAAAGATCAACTAATTCAGAACAAGAATTAAAATTATTTTAATATATCGACTTGTAGTGTTTCTGTATTTTATCCTTTGTTCTATGAGAAGTTGCTACAGATTTTCTTGAGAGTGAAAAACATATTACTATATATATATTTATGCAGTAATAAAATCTAACATTGTCACTTATACTTCCTCTACGTCAATAGTTAATTTACCTGCTACTAAATTGTATTAATTTCTATTGTATTTTTGTGAACTTTTAAAAGATCTTAACATGGTACTTTCCATAAAATACACCCTCAGTAAATGTCTGTTTAATAAATGAAACCCACATAGGTTATTTTAATTTCCATATAATCAGATGAAGTTCATGAACAAGGGAGAATTCTCTACAGTGTTTTCCAGCAATAAGCAATGGGACTATTTGCAAAGCTGAACTAAGGGAAACTAAATAAAAGCATAAGTCCTTACTAAAGGTGATTTTCAGCTTGAGACCTGGAAAAGGAACTCAATCTGTTTCTTATTAAATAATTTTTGTTCCAATTATACATTCAAATTGATTATAAGTTCAAATGTAATATCTGTATCAGGCATTGCAATTGAAGTCAAAAAGACCGATTTCTCTCATCCTTTCCCCCAAAACTCAAAATTTTATGAGAAAGATAACTTTTTGGAAAATTTTTATTTCTGAAATAACTGTACATTTCCATTGAAGAAATGGACTGTAAATAAGCTTCCTATGGGAAGTACCTGTAATATGCTTCCTGTGGGAAGTACTTTATTTCTTTTTGCTTCTAAAACCTAGCATACTTCATAGAAATGCAATAAAAGTTTACAGAATGAATGGAAGACAAGAGACTTCTTGCTCTGATTATTTGTAAGTAGCTTTCTATAGTAGACTTCAATAATGACCTATAACAGATTATTTCCAACACTAATATAAAACCCTTATCAGTAGTTTGGTAACTAAAATTGTTGATTGACATTTGACTTTGGATTTAATGTTTAGTGCATATAATAAATATCCTTAATAGGAATAAATCTATGTATATGCATTAATAATTTTGCCCTTCACATGTGTAATCTGTAAGTGGGACTAATATACTGGAATATATTATTGAAATGTCATAGAAATATTTATAACCAATTGCTTTTCAGGAAGATATGGGTAAGCCCATAGTGAATTGTAAAGATCTTTCCAAATAAGAGATTCATCACATTCTTTTATACAAAAACACCCATGGATAGATAGCTGAAGGGAAAAAGGATAAAGTGAAAAATAGAGAGGGGAAGAAAGGATGAAAGAAAATTGGATAGAAAAAAGGCAAATAATCATAGTATAACTATTAGTCTCTTTAATTTAATTTGGATTTGCACTGAATCTTGCCACTAATTAACCTGAAAAGTTTTGCCATTTTTAGACTGCTCTTCATACATGTATTTCTCAGTTAAATATATGACAATAATTTTTATATCAGATGATAAATGTATTAGAAGCTGGCTTAGTTTTTCCCTTAAATACTGATGCAGTAAAACCCGGAGGCCCTCAGTGGTATGGGTCCCTCTGGAACATCAATCATGTATGATGCTGTAAGGAGAAGTCTTGACGAGTTAGACTCAATGTTGTCACTGTAACCTACGCTCATCTGAATGCAGGTATTTTTCTATTGTGGAGATTTTATTTCACTTCACCCTCAACCCAGTCGCTCCTCAGCATTTATCATATTGTTAACACATTCATTTTTATAATGAGAATTCTGTAAAACACATGCCTTTTAGGACACATTTTCTCTATTATAAATTTTTCCTCTCAGACAGGAAGCATGGATGTTTGTGCATCTCTTATTTGGAAAGAACTTAACAAATAACTATAAACTCATGCCTTCTTCCTAAAAAGTAAGTTCTTAGAAGTATATCTATTACCTTTTAGTAATATGTTTCAGCATTTTAGTGCCAATTTGCAGACAGAAAAACTGCAGGATAGAAATGTAATATGATATTCTCATATTCTAAAATTGGAAAAAAATACAATTAAGAGTTTTAAAAATTAGATTTAGAAAGTTATCTTCCCTAACCTCAAAAGTCAGAGTGAGCTGAGAGGAGGCAATTTTCTAAGCAATATGGACAAATGAAATACTTTTCTCTTGAATTAATTACTTTTGTTGAAAGGAAGTCTTGTCATCCAACTTGAGCAACCATTAATTATTTCTGTATGCTTAATTATAAAAATCTAACCAATATTTCAGAATCAGAAGAGTCAGTGAAATTAATTAAATGTATAAAATGAACTGTTATTTTTATAAGAAATAATTTTAGACAAGACACTAATTTCGAACGTTTATTTTAATGCGTTTAGAGGTCAAGTCTAAGTGATTTTTCTGTTTCATCTAGAGATATGTTTTTCATGTAATATATGGTAATGAGTGAAACTTCTGAGAAGTATATCATGGAAAGAATTAATTGCAGCCAGTTCATAGTAGACAGTTAAGTATTTAATTTACCACATGTACTAGGTTTGCTTAGCTTATCAATTTCCAAAACAAAATTATTTCAGTTTGGTAACCCACATACTATGGAAATTTCATCACTCTTTTAGGCCTCTAAGTTATTCAGCTTACTCGGAGTGCAACTGGAGGGTGGATGGGACAGCGTGGGAGGTATTATGAGAATTCTCAAAAAATTTCAAAGCATTTGATGACATGCACTGGAGAAGGAAATGGCAACCTACTCCAGTGTTCTTGCCTGGAGAATCCTGGGGACGGGGGAGCCTGGTGGGCTGCCATCTATGGGGTTGCACAGAGTCGGACACGACTGAGCGACTTCACTTTCACTTTTCATTTTCAGGCATTGGAGAAGGAAATGGCAGCCCACTCCAGTGTTCTTGCCTGGAGAATCCTGGGGACGGGGGAGCCTGGTGGGCTGCCATCTATGGGGTCGCACAGAGTCGGACACGACTGAAGCGACTTAGCAGCAGCAGCAGCAGATGACTAGGAAACTGTATTTTCTGTTTCTGATTCTTTTCATTAAAACTGAAGTCCAAACACACCTGTTCTAAGAGAGCATAAAGATAATTCAAGAAAGTCACCTGCCAATGGTTACCATAATTCAACCACCCCATCATCTAGCCTGTGATTTTGTATTTCTTTTTGTTGTTACTTTTAGCCCCTTTGTTTTAGTTATTTATCTTAATTTTTGACCTCACTAGAATGAACATTATGTTTGGACTCACTTCCCTGGCTTTAATCTCTGAGGACACTTTAGACTCATTTTTGCCTCCACCCTTGGGAGTGACTACCAGGCTCATTCCTTAATGTACCTCTTCCCCTCTGATCTCCCAATTAGAAGGTGGAAATTATATAGAGCTTCCCTTCTGAACTACACAAGACTGGAGCTCAACAAGACACACCCATGATGTAGAGGTTCTCAGCCGTAAACTATTGACATTTTGGACCAGATAACTTTTATTTTGGGGGACTGTGCCCTCTGGGATGTTTAGCAGCACTAAAACCCATTGCATGTATGTGTGTGTGTGCGTGTGTGTGTGTGTGTGTGTGTGTGTGCTCAGTCATTTCTGACTCTTTGGGACCCCATGGACTGTAGCCTACCAGGCTCCTGTGTCTATGGGATTCTCCAGGCAAGAATCCTGGAGTGTGTTGCCATTTCTTCCTGAGTCTCTTGTGTCTCCTGCATTGGCAGATGGGTTCTTTACCATTGCACCACCTGCAAAGCCCGTAAAGTGCACTAATCATTAGATACAATACTACTTTCCCCAGTTGAGACAGCCAAATGTATCTCCAGGCATTGCCACACATCCCTTGGGAGCATAATCACCCCCTCTTAAGAAGAATCACCCTCACCTAAAAGAAACAGTGTGGAGGCAGATTTATCTCCCCAGTACAATCCTGCTGAGCAATCACAATGTGCAAGGCACTACTGTTATGTACTGTGAAAAACTTTGAGAAGGGAGAGGTCCAGTTTCTGTCTTCACAGAACTTCTGGAATATATAGGAAATGAATACAAATAACTAGAACATAGGACAACCTGACATAAAAAGTAGTGATCTCTTGATGTGTATTCAGAAAGAGGAGAATGAAATTCCCTTTGGAAAAATAAAAAAGAGTGCTTGGAGAATGTAGGTAGGTCTTGGAGGTAAAGGTTTTCCTGGTGGCTCAAACAGTAAAGAACCTACTTGCAATGCAGGAGACCTGGATTCGATTTCTGGGTCTCACAGAGATCCCTGGGTCCACGGGTCTCACAGAATCGGACATGACTGAGCGACTAACACACTGGAGGTAGAACATGATTGCAGTGATCAGAATGGAACATGAAGGTGTTGAGGAAGAATTGTGAACAGCTTTGAATTCCAGATGTTTGGACCTTGGTTCATTATGAAGTTACTTTCATTTAAGTTTGTTTTATTTTTGATGAAGGGAAATGACATGATGAAACTCATGGCCCCTGTTCTCTTACTTTTGCATTTAACTCTTTTCTACATCCACCATAAATTGTGGGTAGAAAAATAAGGAGTTTGTGACCAGTTCAACAAATCCAGTCCAGAGTACTTCTGCTGCTGCTGCTGCTAAGTCACTTCAGTCATGTCCGACTCTGTGCAACCCCATAGACAGCAGCCCACTAGGCTCCTCTGTCCCTGGGATTCTCCAGGCAAGAACACTGGAGTGGGTTGCCATTTCCTTCTCCTGGGTAAATGTTACTTGATAGAATGGATGGAGCTTATACTTATAAAATTGTTACTTTTATTATTTATTCATTTTTAATAGTTTATTATTAAACAAGTAAAACAACTTAAGAAATAATCTTGTTGGAAAACAATGATTTCAAGAAATAGGCAGAAAAATATTAAAGTTACTATCTTTGAAGATTGGATGGGAAATTAGCACCCAATTTTAATAATATTGAAACTAAAAGCACAATATAAATAAGAAAGGCAAAGGATATAATCCAAAGCTGTCTGTTTAAGACATTGATTCTTAACCTCTGGGGAATAAGGATCCCTTTGAGTATACTATGAAAGTGATAGTTTCCCCAAGAAAAATACCAGTAGTCACATACTCATAAAATCTGGTAAGACACTTCAGGGTGTTCTTGGCCTTCTGAAGCCCATACATGGCCTTTCTAGGCATCCATGGCCCTTGGGTTATAAAAAACCCTGACAGAAAACTACAGCTACAAAACGTAGACCATTGTTTCAGAGATCTAAGAAACTCTAGAAGTGCCTAAAATAACCATAAGCACAATTTAGAAGCTGAAATTCCTGGGCTCTTTATAAATACCTGGATTTCATTTTGAAATATAGTCAGAAAGCATTTAGTTAGCATTTCCTATTAAAGTTCTGAAAATGTAGATTACTTTTATTTGATGGAAAAAGTGCTGTATCTTTTAAAAGCAACATGAGAGAGCAATAGAAGGATTGAGTTGAAACTGAGAAGCCTTTAGGGCTCCTTCCAAGACATTTAAACTTGGACTAGTAATTTAGCTTCCCTGAGCTTCAGTTTTATGCTTTGTTATAATACAGTCTTGTACTATCTTATTTTTAAGTCCTCTATATGGTCTAAAATTTCATAATTTAAATTAACTCATCTAAATCTAAAGAGACAAGATAAATAAATAACTTCTAAAAAATGAGAATAGCTCCAATTATTTTCACAGTAATAACATATTATCAGGAAGTGATTCAAAGCTGGACATAGTTGAATTGCTAAATGACTGAATTTGCAAAAGTGGGCGATAATTAAGTTGTTACAGTCAGTCCTAATTAATTATTAATGACTTCTCCATGACTTTGAATCAGAAGAGTTTTTTTTCAGGAGAGGTTCTGACTGGGCTGTCTGAATGATGAATCATCTCCCACACCAAGGTGGTCTTCCCCAGCTCCAAGGTACTCATAGGAACTACCAGGAAATTTGACTGTGGTTGCCTGTGTTGTACTTGGCATTTTACTTAAAAAAAAAAAAAACACAAAAAACCCCCTCACTTTCAGTATTGATATCACCATGCTTTAGCCTGCAGAAGCAAAAGATTTTCTTTGAGGAAAAGTGCTTGACATTAAAAAAAACAATGCCTACAGCCAAGGCTCTCATCATCTGAATTCACTCACCATTTGTGTGGCTTTAAATGTGGCTGCACACACACCAGTTCTAGGGATCAGAAATGCATCTGGGTAGCAGAAGCTGGATAGTGTGGCCTCCTCCACCCCCTTTTGTTGTCTGTTTTTGTAACATATGTTAGCCACCAAAGAGACAAACAAGGATAAATGCTTTTCTCCTTTCCCATCTGGTTCTCTGCCAGAGATACAGGGCCTGCAAAGCATCAGATTTCAGTGTCCCGACTGCTGAGAAATCCCACTTTTTTGTTCTCTATCCATCACCATTCTTCTTTTCAACAAATATTTTTCCATCAAGTACAAAGCAATGGAGTCCAATAAAATCCAGGGTTGTTTCCACTAACTCCCCTCCCAATTCCTGGTCATTAATAATCCATTTGTAGGATAATATTTTTGCACCTTATTTCATAGAACTGTGGTCTGATATAAGGGCTATATATCCACAATATTTTGAACTTCTGAAATGAAAAATTACAGAGTTTTTCATATATAAATGAGTTCTGGTCTATGAATCAACCAACAAGTCTGTTGTTTGGACCTCATAATACATTTCTTATGGAAATAACTTTGAAAATGACACTAGAACTATAGATTAGAAAAGAGAGACAAGAAGAGAGAGAGAGGAGCCTAAACCGACATACACTACATAACATTACACATCCTCTGCATTGCAAACATTTGTATCCTTTGCATGTCTGTTCCGTAACGGAAACCAAGAAGCCCTTAGAAGCTGGTCAGCAGGGTACGGGGCAAGGACTGTTTCTTTCAGGGGTGTAAACAGTGAGTCTCATAAGGAGGTGCTGGTTGCACCTGCCACGTGGAGAGTTGCGGCACTGTTATGAGGTAATGCTGCTGTTGCTTCTACGTTAGGAACCTTCAAAACTCCACAAGCTGAGGACTGTGTGGCTGCTGCAACTGTCCACATTTGCAACTGTAAATTGGATGTTTCAATATCAGAGGTTGCCAAAATGTGATGAACTCTGCTAAATAAATGGTTATAATCTAGAAATTTGTTTGGAACTGTAGGAATCTATTAATATTTTCAACTGGCTAAATGAGCATGGCTGTATAATACCAGAGTAGTAATTTCTTTCATTAAAAATTTTCAAGCGTTCAGAAAACTAGAGAGAATAATACAGTGAATGTTCATAGCTCTGTCACTTCAATTTAAAAATCATTATGATATCTTATAATAACCTATAGTGGAAAAGAATCTGAAAGAGGATATGTCTTCCTGAATCACTTTGCTGTACATCTGAAACTAACACAACATTGTGAATCAACTATATTTCAATAAAAACATAATGATTTTGATTCATTTTCATTAGTTATTTTTTTCCTTCTAATTGCCAAATATAATGCAGCAAAACCTAGATTTCATACTTTAGTTATACAACTCAAAAAGCAACTACATTTTCTTATATAGTGACAATGACATCATAACTCCTAATAAAAGTATTCTTATTATGTCATACCATGTTTATAATCAATTTTCTCTCATTGCCTATAAAATATATTTTATATTTGGTTTGTTACCTAAGCAGGATTCCCCACAATACATTTGGGTTTTATGTATCTTAAATGTCTTTGTGTTTGGAGCAGTCCCATTTCCCTATTTTTCTCGTGTACCATTGACTTGCCAAATCTATGTCCGTGTCATGATTGTCAGCGATGTTTTTTCCCCTTAAGCAGTATTTAACATGTTACTTTATTCCTTATATTGACCTATCCTTTAAATGGACATTAACTTTGGAGGTGAGCAACCTCTTAAAGTATCATTACAGTGTACTGATTTTGTAATATGTAGATTCTAACAGATCATTTAGATTTTGATCTAAAGAAAAGTAAAAGGCTGTTATTTTCCATCATTGATGGAAGAAAGAATAATGTGATCGAGATGAAAAGAGTTCCCACATTTTTTAGTATTAATCATATACCATAACAAATGTTTTATATATGGGCTGCTCTTTTTAATGCTACTTGTCTGGTTTCTACATTTCTTGAAGACTCTGGCACAAGGGATTCTACTTGAGAAATGTTGGGAGATAACATTAGAGAATTCTAGACCAAATTTTAAAGGATCTTTAATTTCAAAAAAAAAAAGGCCCCTTTACATATTTGACTTTGAAATATGCCTCAAAAATGGACTGCAAAATGGGGCATCTACAGTCAGAGAACATTTAGGCATCTACTTGAATAAGCAAGGACCACCCTTGCTACTGCAATAGTAACTTGCTACATGACTGATTATTCTGTGAAACCAACTCCAGAAAATGAATGTAATACTTGGTTTTCTTTCCCCTGGTTGTGCTTTGTTATTATTAATCAACAAAGAATAGTTGGTAGGTGAATAGCATAAAATGACCTAAAACGTGAAAGCGTGCCTTGGCAATAGTAGCATCTAAACACAGCAACACTTGTAATCCTCAGAACACTATTGTGTGGTTACTAAAGTGGAAGTGTCAGTCCTCAGTTGTGTCTCACTCTTTGTGACCCCACGGACTGTAGCCTGCTAGGCTCCTCTGCCCAAGGAATTCAGGCAGGAATATCGGGGTAGGTTGCCATTTCGTTCTCCTGAAGATTTTCCCAACCCAGGGATCAAACCTGGCTCTCCTGCAGTGCAGACAGATTCTTTACTGTCTGAGCCACCAGGGAAGCTAGATATTATTATTATTCCCATTTTAAAGGTAAGGAAACTGGGTTACAAAAACTTTAAGTAATTTCCCCAGTACCACATAATAATAAATAGATGATTCAGGAAATGAACTGAGGCAATCAAGCTCTTAACCTCACTACTATACTATATTGTCTCTTTGAATATATGATGAGCTTATTGCTATCTTTATATAAACAACAGAAGATAGAGAAATTTCTTCTGACTCTGAAAATTGCAACATTTTATAACCCATGGGGAATTTTAATGTGAGTACTTAAATATTGCATATAATTTAATAATAACTATATTCCTTTTATTTTAAAAAGGTCATCGATAACCTTGGTCCTTTGGAACTGATTCTTAATACTCCTAGCCATCATAGAGTTCATCACGGTGAGGAAATTTGATCTTTTCTTTTTCATTTCTTAAAGAAAATGATATTATTTTGTATCATTTCATTACAATTACCCAACCTAGTCACCACACATTTTATAAGTAGGCATTTGCTTCTTCTTTTGAAGCTGGACAAACCTCATCTTCAAAGCAAGGATTGGAGGGAAAAAAGCAAAAAAAAAAACAAAAAACCTTTACATGTCTGGCTTTTAGATTTTCCTTTTTCCTTAGATCTCCTCAGATGCAGTGGGAAAAAGAGTTAACCAGGTGACGGAGTACACACTTCATAGAACCTAGTGTTGTCAGTGAAAAGATATTTTTAGGAATATCATTGTTTCAAAAGTATAACTTCCTTTTAAAAAAAAACTTAATATTTTGTCTCACAGGCAGAAACCGTTATTGTATAGACAAAAATTTTGCTGGAACTCTTATTATATGGGATAGAATTTTTGGTAAGTAAAAAGTACAAGCATTTAAAAAATTAAATTAACTCCTTAATTCACAGAAAGTCAAAGATCATATCATTATTGTTTGTCTTCCAGGGACGTTTGAGGCAGAAAATGAAAAAGTTGTATATGGTCTAACACATCCCATTAATACATTTGAACCTTTCAAGGTGCAGGTAATGTTATTGATCTTATTCTTTCTGCATTGATTACATCTTCTTATATATTTTATATTTGAAAGGAAATTTAGTTGCTGAAAGGTAAAAGTACATTACATTGACCTGAAAAAAAAATAGCTGTAGAAGAATTTGAAAATAACTCTGGCACTCCAAGATTTGAATCAAATTGGGCCAAATAAATTTGAAAACAATTCATCACCACAATTTTTAAAGATGTCTGTTACCTAGGATTAAAAGAAATAGTTCTTTAGCAACATACCTCTCAGAATAGACCTGAAATATATTCGTGTGTTCAGAAGGAGTGGTAGTAAAATGTATAATTAAGGCTGATCCCAGAGTAAGAAAAATATTTGCTTCAAGGCTACATGACTCTGGTTAGAAATTCAAGGTGAGGCCTTTGCCCTTCTCTTCTTGGACTGAGGTGTCAAGAGCTATTATGGGTGGGTTAGGTCTGCACATTACCTCACCTGCTAAGACTCTTTGCCCTGGACTAGTTTTCTGTCAGACATGTGGTATTGGTTGTGCGCTGGTCTCAATGGTTGGCACTAGAGAGATGAGGAATGTCTATGAAGCTCTGATCCGTCAGCAGCAGACCACCGCAAACCCTCCCTGGGGTCAGGACTAGTAAATGAGAAAAAGATAAGAATACTTGAAAACCTGAGGAGGTCAGTCAGTGACAGCTCTGTCCAGGGGACTGGATATACAGCATTCAGAAAGGGAGAAAGTGCAGGTTCCTGTTGGGTCTGCTTTACAAACCTACTTCCTCAAAGTTTTTAAAGAAATTTAAAGTAAGAAAATTGACATTTATTGGGCTTTGACTATACGCAGGGCATTACTAACAGCACAAATATTTAACCATTGTTAAAACTTACTAAGGTTTATCTTCTGTTCAGATCAGTTCAGTCGCTCAGTTGTATCTGACTCTTTATGACCCCATGGACTGCAGTTTACCCGGCCTCCCTGTCCATCACCAACTTCCAGAGTTTACACACACTCATGTCCATTGAGTCGTTGGTGCCATCCAACCATTTCATCTTCTGTCATCCCCTTCTCCTCCTGCATTCAGTCTTTCCCAGAATCAGGGTCTTTTCAAATGAGTCAGTTCTTCTCATCAGGAGGCCAAAGTATTGGAGTTTGAGCTTCAGCATCAGTCCTTTCAATGAATATTCAGGACTGATTTATTTTAGGAAGGACTGGTTGGATCTCCTTGCAATCCAAGGGACTCTCAAGAGTCTTTCCCAACACCACAGTTCAAAATCATCAATACTTCAGCGCCCAGCTTTCTTTATAGTCGAACTCTCACATCCATACATGACTACTGGAAAAACCATAGCCTTGACTAGATGGATCTTTGTTGGCGCAGTGATGTCTCTGCTTTTTAATATGCTGTCTAGGTTGGTCATAACCTTTCTTCCAAGGAGTAAGTGTCTTTTATTTTCATGGCTGCAGTCACCATCTGCAGTGATTTTGGAGCCCTCCCAAAATAAAGTCTGTCACTGTTTCCATTGTTTCCCCATCTATTTCCCATGAAGTGATGGGACCAGATGCCATGATCTTCATTTTCTGAATGTTGAGCTTTAAGCCAACTTTTTCACTCTCCTCTTTTCACTTTCATCAAGAGACTCTAGTTCTTCTTCACTTTCTGCCAGAAGGGTGGTGTCATCTGTATATCTGAGGTGATTGATATTTCTCCCGGCAATCTTGATTCCAGCTTGTGTTTCATCCAGCCCAGCATTTCTTGTGATGTACTCTGCATGCAAGTTAAATAAGCAGGGTGACAATATACAGTCTTGACGTACTCCTTTTCCTATTTGGAACCAGTCTGTTGTTTCATGTCCAGTTGCTTCCTGACCTGCATACAGATTTCTCAAGAGGCAGGTCAGGTGGTCTGTTATTCCCATCTCTTTCATATCTTCTGTTATCCCTCATGTCTTCTGTTAGCCTCATTTTTTTTGTTGTTGCTGTTTTTTTTTTTTTGGTGGATAAAACTGAGATTCCCAGGATTTAAATAATTCCTCCAACTATTCACAGTTTGTCAGATTCAAACCTAAAAGTAGAGTGGGTTGAAGGCCCAGTTCCAAACTTGATCAACTCAATTTTATGGAAAAGGCTGTCATAAATTGACTTCACTTTTCAAATGAAAGGCACTTTTATGTCACCATTCAGAAGAGAAATTTTATTATTTCTCTTTTTTCTTCTCAGCTAATTGTATTTTCTCTCTCTCTCACTTTCTCACTCTTAGATGCTACTAAGAATGTGATGGATTTTTTTTTTTTTCAGGAAGATATTAGCAAATATTTCCAGGTACTTTTAAGAAATATTTCTAGGTACTTTCTTTATAGAACTGAAGTCAAGTTTCGAGATAATACACTTAGAGACACTTCTTCATTGGGTGTGGTCTTCTCTTCATAATGTAGAGATTAAAAAGGAAATACAGCTTAGTCTCTGTGCTCTAAGAGAGAGCCTTTCAAACCTAATGTGCATATGAATCATGGGAGGATCTGATTAAAGGATGGGTTCAGTAGGTCTGAATTCCATCCAAGACTCTGTGTTTCTAACAAGCTCCCAGGAGCAGACACTGCTGGTTGATGGTGATCCTTTAACTAGCAAGACTTGGGGAGTGTACACGTGGAGGAAAAGGGGCTCTTATTTGAGATACAATAAGAGGTTGAAAACTGCATGGCATGAGCTGCACAAGGAATTGGATGATTAGGTTTTGAAGACACAATATTTGGACAATCACAGGTCTTTATGAGCTGCTGCTGAATCTGTGTTCAATAATCCAGGCTTCTGCCCTCAAATAAAATTTCCTTTAGCATAATAATTGTCAGAACTGTGTCTAAGGTTTAGTCTTCTCATACTCCCTTATATTGTCAGAAATATCAAATCAGGAAATTGTAATATTAGGAGTCCCTCAACTTATAAAATTGCATATCTACTTTCACTTGTATTGCTCTATATTTAGCTAATTTTCTCACCTTCCCATCAGAGGATTCAAAAGCAACTTAGAATGGTCCCTGTTAGATAAAAAGGGCTTTTTTTTTTCCTCCTTTATTTTTAAGCATAGATCATTCATTTTGCTTTCCTTTGGGGTCCAGGTATTTCAGGCCATTGGCAAAGAAATAAGTGAGAAAGTGCTCCTTATTTTAAAACATTACCATGTATTTCTCATGGCTTGTGTCTAGAATGATAGTAATACAATTGCAGTCAGTTTTTAAAATAGTAAAACGGGTAAGTGTATTAATGTGTGCCATGCCATTAATTTTCTGTATTATTATTATTTTATTACAAAGCCTCAACTAAATCCTGCATTGTTCCTTAATTGCTTTAGATTCCTTATTGTAATATTTCAAGTAATTTTAAAAGCCATTTTTATAATGTTAGCAATTTAAATTCTGTAAGAGATCATGAAAATGCACATGAGACCACAAAGTCTAACAGAACCAAAACTTCTTTCTGCATTAATTTATTACTACACTTATAATAGAACTCATTTTTAGAGTTTATAGCTGATGCCCAATATCTAGGACTATTTTTAATTCTATGATGCATTATTATAACATGTGTGGCATATATAGCTAATTATCCTAATAGCCAATATTCAATGAGTACTTGTCATGCATGTGTGTACTTTAACTTTATACCTATCAAATGTGTTTTATTTAAAGAATGTGAATTGCTGCTATAAGCCTCAAGGTAAACTTTTGACTCAGCAGACTTTTTTCTTATTACAGAATATGAAAAATACTTATAAATCTACCCTCAGAAATGGCACTGAAATTTTTTTCTTAATGTGATATGTTAGTAAATAAAATTATTTTAAAAATATATAGCGGATATGCCTATTTATATGATTCTAGTTCTACTTTAACAACTGTTTAGCAAGTCTAGAAAAGATGTCATTCGACATGGCTTGTTGAGTGCGCAGGCTGCTAGTTAATAGCATTGGAAGTAAAGTCTCTGAATTCATTGTTTTATTCTTTGTTGATTTTCTAAGCCTTTGCCATATTTTAAAATTTCAAATTTTGTGGAGTTTCAGAAATATTGGTAAGAATACATTTAAGCATAAAGGTATACAGAATGCATATAATAAATTTCAATTTATAACACAATTGCATATTAATCATCATTAGCAAATTATATATAACTATATATTAAAGAATAATTTATAAATTGCATTATACAATAAAGTAAAACACATGATTTAACTTATATAACCTGTTTGTTATAGGATTTCCTTATTTCAAATGAATTCTATTTTTATTCTTCTAGTTCCATCATTTAGTTAACATATGGACTACATTCTGGGCCACGCCTGGGTCGTTCAATAAGTTTTCTGTCATATTTAAAGGACCAGGATGGAGTCCAGGTAAACCAAGACTTGGACTGATTGAAGAAATCCCAGAGGTAAATAGTGTTCATGAATTTGATGATGGGAAAGATTAATTTCCTATTGTCAGGTCCTCAGCCAGCCTGTAATTCATGCTGACTTCATGCAAATCTGAAAAAAGATGTTTCCTGAGGCAGATGCAGTCACGCAATGTGTAACTTAATGAGTGGACACCACCTAGGGGCCAATAAGAGGGGTGCCCTCTCCCAGACGGATGCTGCCTCTTCCTAGGCAGCGTGCTTTGGGGCAGAGCACCAGAGACTGGTTTTCTTGGCTCAAACCCATAGTCAAGAGCTTTTGTGTAGTGCAGAAACCACACAGACACTTGTGGGTCCATCGCAGAACCTAGAATGTGAGGGATGGAGGGAGCCTTTTGGATGATTCTGTCCAGTCTTCATTTGTCTATGAAAAATTGAGATCTCCAGAATTGAAGGTCTAAAGCCACACCAAAATGATGTGGTTATTGGATTAGACCACAACCTTATTAATTCCCTAGTGGAATAGTAGCATTAAATGCAGAAATCCATTAAAACTAAAACATTAAGCAAAGTGGAGATGTAAAACATAGAAATCCAAATGAGGAATTCAGTTTCAATATGGAATTCCTCTGATGAAAAAAGAATTTCTTTCCATCATTCAGTGTATATGTTGTGATTGCTTATCAAGATAACTGTCATTAATAGTAATACAAAAACAATAAGCTACTCTTGATTTCAGAGATAATTATGAGTATAAAAGTTAGCTAGTATTTCAAGGAAATGAAAATCATATGTTTTATTTGAATATGTTATTTTTCAAAAATCTCGGTTTAAATAAGGATGTTTTCTCTTGCAGTTACAAAAGCTGCTGTGTTGGAATTTGCCAGACACCTGGTTATGTTCACAGCTAGTTATAGAACAACATTTTAAATTGATATAGGTGAAAATAGTTTGCTTATTTCAGCTCCAGAGAGTCTAGTCAGCTATGGTTCATTTATTATTTTCCTTTTTTAAATAAATAATTCTAAGTGAATATTTTAAAGTCATATTGATGCCTAAATCTGCATTATAAGGAAAGGATTATAGTGTTTCTGGGAAACTGTAGTCTGGGAAAGTTGTTTTCAATAAGACAGTGTTTCTCTTTGAAGCGAGATTATCTCCACTACCCCAAATCACCTTCCATTTTCTCTTTTGCTATACTTCGATGTATAATCATGGACATATTTTACTGTTTCATATAACATGTTCTTTTTTATGTTAATCATCAGTATCAGTTCTTACATTGCTCTATATAAAGCAGACAAGATTAGACTCATAATGATTCTGAAATGAGAAACAAGTCTCCTAATTTTTTCCTATCTGAAGTAATAAACATAAGTAGTTTCAAGGGTCTAAAAAAAAAAGCAAAATCTTTCATTTCTTTTTTCATATCTCCTCTTCACTTAGTGTGAATTTCAGTGAGAGAGATAATGGAGGAATATCATGGAAAAGTTTTTTTCTGTCTTCCTAGGTCGAGGGGAAAGAAGTTCCTTTCTCATCATCGGCCTCTCAGCTATTGAAGATATATGTAGTGGTACAGTTTGCTCTGATGCTGGCATTTTATGAAGAGACCTTTGCAGATAAAGCTGTAAGTAGTGCTCATTTTAAATAGCTTGTGAAAAAATTATCTGTCATTCTGAAAATGAAAATAAGCTCTCTTTTCTCTGTGTGCTGTATTCTTTTCTGTAGTTTTTTTGAATTTTTGCAATATCTCACATTTAAACAGATAAATGAATTCATCTACAATCAACTTAATTAATTGAGCCAATTATAAGTTAATTCTATCCAAAATATTTCTGTATAAAGTGTCCATCAAATAGTAAATTATTAATCTAAATGGCAAGTAGGAACTGATTTGCCAGAAATAAATTCTTCAACAATTATAAAGAAAGTATTTCAGAAGTTAGAATTAAATGTTTTGGGGAAAGTGGACTTTACGTTAATTTCGACATACTTATCTTCAGTTAGAGAATACCCTGATAACTTGAATTTAGGGGATTTGCAATGTATGATGAAGTTTATTTATTGTGTCCTTTCTAAATATTCAAAATATTCAGTTCATCTTACTCAAGCATAAGAGCACTGGACCAGGATTTAGAATCTGGATTCTGATTTAGGCATTGCCACCTGGGGAATCATTTTTTGGCCACATAAGAACACCCTCACTGCCTACACCTTGAAGAAAACAAAAATAGCATAATGTACATAACAATGCCCTATAAACTATAAAAAGATAAAAACAGAAGTATTTTTAAATATTTGTTTTATATCATAGATGTATTCACATTATGTTTTTTTCAAAAAATAGTTAAAATGTTTCAAAGAAGTACGTAAATTATAGTGAAGTAACTAGGTTGGAGACTTCCCCCATGACTCAGAGGTAAAGAATCTGCCTTTAATGCAGAAGACACAGGAGACACAGGTTCGATCCCTGGGTGGGGCAGATCCCCTGGAGGATGGCATGGCAACGCACTCCAATATTCTTGCCTGGAGAGACCCATGGACAGAGGAGCCTGGTGGGCTGCAGTCCACGGGGTCACAGAGTCGGATATGACTGAAGTGACTGAGCACGCATGCACAGCTAGTTTGGAAATAGGTGAAATTGAAAGAAGAATGACAGAATGGAAAATCGGTGTCTTTGACTTTGTTACCAAGTAAATACATACCTCATAAAAGAACCTCACTGAGTTAAGAATGTTGAGGACTCAGTGAGGACTCATTCATAGCTCTCTGTGAATAACTGTTAGGCTCTAAAGAAACAAAGAAAAGGGTGTTTCCATTTTCAGCAAAGTGGGTTAGATACACCGACATCTTTTTAAGGTGTATCGGACACCTAAAATTTCTGACAAAATATAATTTTTAAGAAAACTCTTTACACTACATAGATGAGTTGGCAAAAAAAAAAAATGAGGTACTCCTTAGAGGCTGAAAATGTTGAGAAAATGCAAATTCAATAAGGTGCTATTTCTGACCTGACAGCTGTCCCAGGCACTGAATAGTCACTGTTGGTCAGTTCCTTAAGGGACCCAAAACAAAGCTGAGAGTCTACATGGGTAGAAGATCAGTTATAGAATTTCAAGTAAAACAACTGAAAGCAAAAGAAATACTCTTAGTGAAGGGATGGAGAGGAGGATGAGGAAAAGAAACATAGAACAGAAACTCGCCCTTACTGGACTTGGCTTTGAGGAGGCAAAAAAAGTCTTCTCTGTGATTTTTTAGCTACAAACCATCTCTCACTCAAATATGCATTCAGGATGTACATGAATTATTAGTTTATAAATCTAAACTAAATACATAGCTTGGTGTCAGATGAGGACTAATGTTTAAAAGATTCATGTTCAAATCATGCTTAGAGCATTCCTCTCAAACACAAGTCTCAGCATAGTCCCCAGGTAATATCTCAGTGATGATGAACATAGAGATAAAAAGCACAGAAACACACTAGGAGAAAGCCATCATGACAAAGCACTTAGCAGAAATAACAAAAGAGTTAATAGATTTTGAAAATAAAATCAATTAAAACATGAATTAAGTAAATTTAATATGTTTGAAGATGCAAAGTTGAAATTAAAAATAAATTAGAAATTATGGAAAATCAAGATACAGTGATGAAGCACATTTAGAAATAATCAAATTAAACTTCTAGAACACAAAAATACAGTGGGCATGAGGAGGTCAACAACTTCATTGACAGTTTGCTGCTACTGTTGCTCCTAAATTGCTTCAGTTGTGTCCGACTCTTTGCGACCTGTGGATGATAGCCCACCAGGCTCCTCTGTTCGTGGGATCCTCCAGGCAAGAATACTGGATTGCCATGCCCTCCTCCAGGGAATCTTTCCAACCCAGGGATCAAACCCAGGTCTCCCGCACTGTAGGTGGATTTTTTACCTTCTGAGCCACCAGGGAAGTCCACAAATTTATACTGAAGTGAGTAGCCTTCTCCAGGGGATCTTCCTGACCCAGGAATCAAACCAGGGTCTCCTGCATTGCAGGTGGATTCTTTACCAGCTGAGCTACTAGGGAAACCCCACTTTACCATAACACCACCTGAAGACTACTAAAGAGAGAATTAGTGCATTAAAAGTGCAAGATATATATATATATATATATATATATCTATATCTATTATGCAGTGCTAACAGACAATGATATAAAAATAACTGATAGAAATTACCTTTAGACATAAAAAAATAGTGTGAAAAAGTCTAAGAAATGTAAAAATCAAGAAAATGCATATGAATACAAATGGGATTAGTGGGCAGTGAATTCAGGCAAGGTTAATCACTTTTTTCAAAGATTATTGACAGATATCAGTCTATCCATGAAAGCTCCATAGTAGAAGTTGATAAATAAGATATGCAGAAAAATTAGTCTAGTATAAGGTTATGTTAAAATAACTTTAATGTATAAAGGCTTCCCTGGTGGCTCAGATGGTAAAGAATCTGCCTGCAAAGAAGGAGACCTGGGTTCGATCCCTGAATGGGAAAGATCCCCTGGAGGATGGTATGGAAACCCACTCCAGTATTCTTGCCTGGAGAATTCCACAGACAGAGGAGCCTGGCAAGCTACAGTCCACAGGGTCACAAAGAGTCTGTTCTAAGGAACAGAATATCCAATTAAATGCAGCTTAAATAAAACTGAAAATTCAGAGTCGAGTATTTCGAAGAGTGATTAGTTTAGCAGTTCAAACATGCAGAGTTTCCAAAAGGCTTGCTTCTCTACAGTTCTCCGTACTTCCATCATCACAATTACAGCAATTCTGGGCATCCTGTCCTAATAGTGACACCAAAGGCAGCAAGTAGTTTCTTAGAAATTTCTTTTAAGAAAGAGAGGGGAAAAATTTCAGAGTATTTCTCAGCAAATATCCTTTCGTGTCTCTTTGTTCAGGACAAATTCATATGCCCACACTGAAACAATAACCAACACCAGGTCATGAATTAACCATGAATATGTCGTATGAATAAATCATATTAAGTTATATCGTAATTCAAGCCCTGGGGATAAAGGGTTCACTTTCTTGCTGAGCATATCCCTTCCTTATACCTGGATAAAATCAGCATAGTATTAATGCAGAAGAAATGGGGGACATTTTCTAGTTGGACAAATAACTGTATATACAGTATATCTTGCTAAATAAAACAGATTTACAGAAAGTTATTACAGAGACTATTGGATAACCTTGAAGAAAGCCATTTTACTTTTAAGCATTATTTAAAGACTTTAATGATCTATGTATGTTTGTGTGTTTTTTGCATTTAAAATTAATAACCCAATATTGCTATACACAGTGACTCCAGTTTTGGGCAACAGACAAGTTCATTTGTGCTCTCACTCCATGTATAACTTAAAAAAAAAAAAAACCTACGGAAAAGACTTCCCTGATTTTCGCAGAAAACAGTGATTTCATTTCTAGTTTCCATTCTATGAACTTAAAAGAGGAAATAGGATACAGTGTGACCAGAAATGCTTTGGAAATATCATGATAGGAAATACACTGGTTTACTCTTTACTGGTTCATATATGTGCTACACAAATGAAACCAGTTCCATATTGTAGCAAGTTCATTTGTCTTTAGCTTCAAAAGAAACAAAATTTGAAGCCAACAATTTCTTTCAGGAGCAAAGGTTTCTTAAAAGCAGCATGAATTACATTACTGTGAGCAATGCGTGTGTTGATGTCAAACTACTATAATGGTTAGACTTATTAATTGCTTCACCTAGGGCCTCATAATCATGTCTTCAAGTATTACATAATTATCCCATCACTGATTACTTTGTTATTTTAACTTGTTCACCTACATTATGATTAAAATATATGTGCATTAATGGAGGTTAGATAATTGAGTAACACCAGAAAAAAAGCTTTATCTTCTATATCTAAATATCTATCTAACTTTTGATATACTGATCAATACTGAGTACAGTTGGCATTATTGAATTTTTAGACTAAATATAGTCTCAAAATAAATTAACCTAATTCACAGAAATAAAAATGAAGATTTATCCATTTTGACTTTGCAAGAGAGGCCTTAATAGTAAGTTCACCAGGAGAATTTGAATGTCTAGGCCTGCATGAATGCTACTTGGATTAAAATGTAGCCAGACAGGGTGTATATTACAATATGTAACTCACTGCATGGTTTTCGCAAGATTTTTCCATTGTCGTAAAAAACTATATGAGAAACTGATGTAGATATGTCGACAAATAGAAATATCAAGTGATGAAATCCTTTTCAGATTGAAATTAGAGTTGGAGACAGCTTCATCCTTGACACAAATTAATTTTGAAAAGTGCATTTGCTTATTTCCCACACATGTTTTCCTTTGCTAAAAACATGCTGTGCAACTAGGGGGAAAAAAGTTTGCTTATTTGCAAAATTCTATAGTGCCTTTGTAGTCTCAGGGATGTTTAAAAGCATCTGAAGACGTTAAAATCCAACAGAAATATTTTTTTTCCAGATTGACTGTAGCCAATAATCACACAGAAAAAGTTGTGGCTGACTTGTAATTGCGGACCCTGCTGTAGTCTGACAGCCCTTTCTGTTGACGCATATACCAGAGTAGGTAAATACTTACTTGTTTAATGTACGCAAGTTCTGCATAAATAACTCTGAGAATCAAAAAAGCAATTTGATAGCTGCCAGAAAGATGTAAAAAGTCACATTCCTTTCTCACTGAAATTTGCAGTGCATACATTTAAATATATATTGTTTAGTTTCGTGATATGACCCACGGTCTTTCATGTTGATTTTACTTTAGTAATGCTTGGGAAGTCAATTCCTAAGCTGCCAGGGTTCACTACATGGGGTGATGTCATGAATATGGGTTTGAAATGGAAATATGGATACACTAGCATGTTTGCAAAGTAAAACTTTAAAGACAATGCTATCTTTTGCAGTAATAGACTCAAAACAGTTTGACTATTTAATAAGGTTTTACAATAGAATATGAGCTTCCCTGGTGGCTCAGATGGTAAAGAATCTGCTTGTAGTAAAGGAGACCCAGGTTCATCCCCTGGATTGGGAAGATCCCTTGGAGAAGGAAATGGCTACTTACTCCACTATTCTTGCCTAGAGAGTCCCATGGACAGAGGAGCCTAGTGGGCGACAGTTCATGAGTTGCAAAGAGTTGGACAGGACTGAGCAACTAACACTTTCAGATAATAGAATGTATAGTAAAGTTAGTGCAGATATGTCTAACACAGATTATTTAGTGATACATTTCAAGTTAATGAGGCATTTGGGATTATTCATATAAGTTTGGAAACAGGTTTTTATAGTCTTCAATTCCCCTGAATGCTGTACTCTGTAAAACATTATGGGCACTAAAATTTTGCAACCAGTGCTTTCATATTGACAGGTTTTAACAGATCCTTAGGAAAAAAAAAATCAATATATCTAGTTGTACTGTCATAACAAAGAGTGTCGCTTGCTCAGATTAGATCTAATTCAGGACCTATGTGAAATCTCTCAAGTCAGTATTCAATGCATACTGTTTTCCTCCAGTGCAGCCTACTGGGATTTAATTTAATTTCCTAAAGTTTTCAGGTGGTAACTGAAGTAATATGAAAAAAGAAATGTGAGCTAAATTGAGTATCAATTATAATTTAAAGCCATGAAATGAATGTAATAAATGTGTATTAGTAAAGGGAGGATATTAACCAAAGCTACTTGTCTAATAAGCATAGATTCCAGGAACTTAGAAAAGTGATTCTTGTGAATGCCAATGAAAAATACAGTTTTGTCCATTGTATTGAAATATGATAAAGTGGAAAATTGAAAGTTTAAAATGCCTTCTGCATCAAATAATGGAATATTAACTGAAATTAAATACATCTTCATACTATTAGTACTGTCTTAAAGTTTGGTCAGTATCAGGCAACTCCTTTAAAAGCTTTCATATAATAAATACAACCAACAATAAACTGCTTATAATTTGAATTAGTATCTCATTTTGATTTATTAAAACTATGTAAAAATTAGACATTTTAATTTAGCGTTGGAAACTCAAAATCTCAGTGCACAGATTTTGAGGGTCTTATTTAATAAAAGTTATCCTCCTGAAAAGGCAGGCTTCCCAGGTGGCGCAATGGTAAAGAATTTGCCTGGGATGCAAGAGACGTGGGTTGATCCCTGGGTCGGGGAGATCCCCTGGAGGATAGTATGGAAATCCACTCCAGTGTTCTTGCCTGGGAAATCCCATGGACTCTGAGGCCTGGCAGGCTACAGTCTATGGGGTTGCAAACAGCTGGACACAGCTGAGTGACTGAGCATCCTGAAAGCAAGTTTGCCTCTCTGAGACTGTCTTTGTTATCTTTTGTATTTTGGGGAAGAACTAAAAGGCGTATAAATGATATTTTTATTTATTTCTTAGTGAAAAAATAGAAGTATCCTATCAAGAGTATAGAAAAAGTTGGCATACTGAGTTTAGTGCAATCTTAAAACAAATACTGATAACTTAGAAAGATTCCAGTGACCCTGGAATAGTTCTAGTGAACATCCAAAAATGATAATATCAATGTGAATGTCTTCCTAAGCAAATGTCATAGGACCCGTCATTGCTAAGTTTGCTCAGCTGAGGACTAATTGCTATTCGATACTGAGGCAAGACCCTTCCATCTTCTCTACCCACTTCCCAGTGAATCATGAGGTGGTTCATTGTGCTGGTGGCAACTTGTACTAGAGCTGGCCCTGCTGTGAGCCCTGGGCATTGTGGACTCTAGTTCTCTTTTAGCCTTTGAAAGTCTCCTCATATAAGCAGGAGCTGATATACGAGACCTGATGGGCACCCTCTGCAGAAGAAGAGAGTTCTGTCTATGCAGCTGTCCCCTCTTTGTTCCCATCTACCAAACAGCCCCTCCTGGCTCAGACGGTAAAGAATCTGCCTGCAGTGCAGGTGACACAGTTTCAGTAGGGATCGGGAAGATTCCCTGGGGATTCAAGTTCTCTTGCCTGTAAAGTCCTATAGATAGAGGAGCCTGGAGGGTTGCAGTCCATGGGGTTGCAAAGAGTCAGACACGACTGAGCGACTAACTTTTTCTTCCAAACAATAGCCTCCTTGGGCTTCTCCAAAACCCCAGCTCTCCTCAAATCAGGAAGTCTACCAGGTCCCTCTGAGTTCCCTCTGGGCTGCAGCCTAGAAGCTCTCTCAAGGTAGTACCTGGGGCAATAGTTGGGGTTCATGTCTTTTGTATCCCATTTCCCTGGATTCGCTGATCTTTGTTGCCTAATATCCAGGGTCTTGAAAACGATTGCTTTGTTGATATATTTTTTATTTTGTTTTCAAGTGGAAGGGAAAATCCATCCTTATTTCTCTATTTAGTTCAGTGCACATTCATTTTTTCTCAACAGAGTAGAATCATAGCTTAATATATAACTGAAAATAATTATTCAAGTTATGCTACATTAAATTTTTTAAATAAAATTTTTGCTTTTACTTCTTACATGTTTTTGTAGAAAGTCACTAACTCCATATAAATTAATTGCTTCTTAAGTGTGCATCTGTTATACATTTTAGGCAGTATATTTTCACCTTTGATATATGTTTATTTTGCTTGCTTCTAGTTTGACATTATAGAAAATGTTCATTCTAATCGAATATCTTTATGTGTACTTCAGTAGTAACCAAAAGTTCTAAAAATGTAGAAGAAAACAATATGGTCAGTATTGATTTTTTAATAATAAAACAGGATTTTGTTTTGATATATATTATTTAGATTCATGTAGAATTACAAATTGCTTTATGGCATCACCTTGAGTTCTGCTCCTGTGTCTATGCTGCAATTCTGGGAAGCATCTTCAAGCCTTCAGGTTTCAGCTCAGGGTATCGAAAGGATGAGGGTGCGATGGTTGAATGGCATCACCAACTCAATGGACATGTGTCTGAGCAAACTACGGCAGATAGTGAAGGATGGGGAGGGAAGCCAGGCATGTTGCAGCCCATGGGGTTGCAGAGGGTCAGACATGACTTAGTGACGGACCAACAATAACTTCAATCTAAAAAAAGCCATTAGAGTCACGCGGATGATGAGGTAGCGGGGCAGGTATGCCTCCAACCAGATTTTCTTCCTTCACATCAGAGGTTACCGACATTTAAATATTAGGGAATTTTTTACCTTATTTTTACAGATGTTTGGGAAGATGAGCACTCTGAATCAAAATAATGATTTTAGTAGACTTTTTCAGACACCTTACAGTGAAACTCCTAAAAATATACCACCGTGATATAATAAAATGAAGACATTTTCATCTCTAAATCCATAGGATTATGGAAAATATTACCAAATTATCTTTGACAATAAACTTCTAAAAAAGAATTTATATAGAAGATTACTATTATTTGAGGATGTAGTGTGTGGGTCTGATATCTCTCTTTGTGAGGTTTGTTGTGTGAGAAAATAAACAAGGTCATTGTGTTGATCACCAGAATTTTTCCATGAACGAGTAAGACATTGATATCTCCATTCAAGAAGAAAACGGCTTTCTTGCTTATATACCTATGGGCAAGGAAGGACTCTCACACTTTCATTAATTGTTAAAGCAACAAGCATGTAATTTTTGCATTCCTATGTAGTTAATGTTGCCTTATGAGTATTTTTTTTCTCATCTATTTAAAGTAGAAGGGAAGTAATGTTCTTCAGGCACAAATGCATGAATGGTGATTCCTATACCAGGAAACCTAAGGAAATAAGAGCTACCAAACTGCTTGGGATTTGAAAGATAATTCTAAAGGAGAAAAATTAATTCCTTGCCTCATAAGCTTTTTATAGTTCTGGACTTCCTCATTTTTGTGATAAAGACATATTCAATGCTTAATTTACAATAATTCCATTTTAGCACTTGAGAGTGATATTCTACATGAAAGATACACTAGCAGTAAATGGTGTGAAATGGTGGTAAGCCCAGTGAAAAATGAAATTGTACTGTCATAAAAAAATTAACAAGCTTCATGTCGTTTCACCTCTTGTTTAAAACACAGGAGCCTAAGTATTTACAGTGATCAAAAAGTCTATTCTGTTTTTTTTGCTTTAGTGTAGCTGGATTATTGTCCAACCAGCAGGCATTAAAGCCGTATGGTTTCTGGGGCTGGAATTCTGACTTTCCTGCTCACTCTCATAAACTCCTATTTACCACAGTGTCTAGCAAAGGCTCAATACATATTTATACAATGAATTTGTAGAAATCAGAGAATGTCTCCTGCATTGGCAGGTGGGTTCTCTCCACTAGTGCCACCTGGGAAGCCCAACAAAGGATACTATGTGGAAAAATGTAAAAGTCCCATAGAAAAATGGACTCTTTAAGGAAACATGTGCTCTATATTGAATTCCTTTTTTGAGTAATCTGTTCCCTTTAAATTGAGTTTCTGGATGGTTTTGTTCTTTATGAAATTAAATATAGAAATATTAAAGCAGTCTATGTTTTAAATATTTAACACAAGTATTTAGTATATTAATATTGTTAATTAAACTGAATTTTTTAATTTTAAGGAACTAATATTTTTATATTAAGTTAAATATTTAATGTTTTAATATTAAACTATTAAGCCAGTTAGAATTCTATTAAAGGTATGAATAATAAACACATATGTAAAATAGCCAATCATTTGGTCAGTCACTCAACAAACATACTATTGATGTTATATGGAAAATACAACAGAAGAAAGTTATAGATCAAAATGGAGAATTACTATTTTACATAGGATGAACAAGGATATGTGATAGTTACCTGAATGAAATAAAGGAATAAACCTTAAGGATCACTGGAGGAAGTCATTTTAAGCCTAAGAAACTGTAGAAGAAATAGATTTGAGTGGAAAGTCTGTCATATACAAGGAAAAGCAGAATTTCTGATATAGCTTAAGAGTGAAAGACAGAAGTTATTCAGGGGTCATATGATAATAGTGGGTATGTTGTACAGAGGCCAGAGTAAAGACTGAACATTATTCAGAGTGAGATTTGAAGCTCGTGGGGGATTTAGAATATAAGAATGATATAACATGACTTATGTTTTTGAAGAGATAACTCTGGCTACATACTCAGGGTGGGAAGCCAGGATAGGTGGACATGCAACTTAGAATTAGAGAGGCCAGTCAGAAAGGTGTTTTAATTGTGTGTATGAGCAAATGAAAAACTGGAGGTGCCAGCCCTCAAACAAAGAGAAGCAGGCAGAGTGTGGTATGGAAGAGGAACTCAAATACAGGGTTGTAATCAGGCTAAATTTCAGGTACTTAGAAGCCATTAGGGGCTTGACAAGGCAGGCAGATAGTCATATTAAGTCGGTTTTCACACCAACACCATTAGCCAGGATGCAATTTACAGAGAGAGGAGTTCTTTATCATTTTTTGGCTCAGGGATCATAAATTCCCTTACCAAAACAAAAAAATATATTTTGTCCTGTCTCTTAATTTCCTATGATATTTGGAAGAGCTGATTGACTTTTTATTTGTGCTTCGTTATCATACTGTAATTATTAAGATTAGCTTGAGTGCTATTTGGAAAATTAGTAAAGCCTAAATATAATAGCATTGATACTTATCATGACCATTAGTTGACTTCTTACTTTATGCCAAGCACTCTTCCAAACTCATATTTTATTTGAAATATACTGAACACTTAACACAGCTTAGAAATGCTGAAAAATCTGGCCATGTTTACGTGGCTAATAGGTTCAAATAATTTCAAACCCTGCATTCTTTTAGAGCATTTAAAATCACGCTACAGGTGTGAGGCACAAATCATTTCTCCCTTCCACATGAATTTTTTTCCTAAAAGATCAAAAAGAAGCAGTAATGATATGCTAAGTCGCTTCAGTCGTGTCCCACTCTTTGCGACCCTATGGACGGTAGCCTGCCAGGCTCCTCTGTCCATGGGATTTTCCAAGCAAGAATAGTGTTATGTACATATATATATGTGTGTGTGTGTGTGTGTATTATTGTTTAGTCACTAAGTTGTATCCAACTCTTAAGACCCCATGGACTGTAGCCTGCCAGGCTCTTATATCCATGGGGTTTCCCGGCAAGAATACTGGAGTGGGTTGCCACTTCTTCTTCAATAATGGTAATAAGAAGCATGTTTTTAGAAACAAAATATTCCCCTTAAGCCAACATTCCCTTGTTGCTCAGTGGTAAAGAATCTGCCTGCAATGCAGGAGACTCAGGAGACATGGGTTTGATTCCTGGGTCAGGAAGATCCCCTAGAGGAGGAAATGGCAACCCACTCCAGTATTCTTGTCTGGAAAATCCCATGGACAGAGGAGCCTCGTGGGCTACAGTCCACAGGGTTGCAAAGAATCAGACGTGACTGAGCATACACACAAAATCTGTTCTCTGCTCAAGCACACCTCATTACTTCTACCATGGGAAAAATATTTTGTTTTGCTTTATTGTCCCAGAGAAGCCACTGCTGAATGTCACACACCTAAATAGCATTTTCCTGCTCTCCAACTCTCCACTCAAACATTGTGGAATTCACCAAATTCCCCATCCTATATCTGAGATCCAGCACTGTCTCCATTGTCCTAAGCGTCCTGACACTTTTTATTCAGATCTCTGACAACTCAATAATCGTCTTGTACTGAATTATGGCTCTGGAGGGTTAAATTCCCTTGGGAATTCTGGATGCCATCCTAGGCATATGGAGAGTGACTTGGGAAGTGTTAGAAATTGTCCATGAGAGACAGGGCTGATCCAGAAAATGATATGGAACTGGGATACTGGGTGTGAGCCGCAGTGGCAATTGGCACCTTTTGTTTATAACTTTGGACAGATGCTGCTTAGTTGTGAAAGAGTATATTAGTTAATAATGACTTGACATTACCTCTAGTTAGGAAAAAGAAAAAAGACAAATTATTTGATCACTCTATTAGCCAATGTAATACAACCTTTGGTGTTCTTATGAAACATCAATACCATCAGTGAGTAGGGAAGCCGTCCAGTGGCTGGCTGTGTATCCACCTCCTTGATTTTATTCATCTACTCTCAATCTGGAGCAGTAACCACCTGGCCCTTACACGAGTAACTTTAGTACAGACCTCTGCTTACAATCCCTTTAAGTGTGTTGCTCATATGGATTCTACCACCGTCACATTTTGGGGTCAGTTAGGTCTATTTTGAATTTCAGAGGTATCGTTTATTTCTGTGTGATGGAAAGTTACTTAGTCTTTTAAGTCTCATTTCATTTGCTTTTTGTATTCAAAGCTTATATAATACCTACTCTGCAAGTTTGCTGGGCATATAAAAAGAATTAATCTGTATAAAACACATAGCATGGAAGCTATAAAACAGTAGATGCTCAATAAACATAATTATTAAATTTTTACATGTTAAACAAAACATACAATTAATTTTGTGATTATGACAGAGAGATATGTTGTTTTTGTTACTGACTCAAAAAAGGACTTTTGACTTATAGGTAGGAATATATAGTGTGATTTAATAAAAGTGTGAGTGGATATGTGTAATCTCTTTCATGTATGTGTTCACACTCATAAACACATTCTTCTTTAAATATTTTCTTTATTAAAGGCAGCTTTGGGTTTGAAACAACAAAGAGTTGGCTGATATTTAAAATAACCATTGAAAGGTGGTATTTATTCATAAAAGGTAAGGGATTTCTCCATACATGAGGATACAGGTGTTTCAAAGAATTATGAAAGTCTAAACTTTAAAGAATTATTACCAAGAACACTTTAAGCAAAGTATCATTCAGTTCAGTTCAGTTCGGTCGCTCAGTCCTGTCTGACTCTTTGTGACCCCATGAATCCCAGCACGCCAGGCCTCCCTGTCCATCACCAACTCCTGGAGTCCACCCAAACTCATGTCCATCGAGTCGGTGATTCCATCCAGCCTTCTCATCCTCTCTTGTCCCCTTCTCCTCCTGCCCACAATCCCTCCCAGCATCAGGTCTTTCCAAAGAGTCAACTCTTCGCATGAGGTGGCCAATGTATTGGAGTTTCAGCTTTAGCATCAGTCCTTCCAAAGAACACCCAGGACTGATCTCCTTTAGGATGGACTGGTTGGACCTCCTTGCAGTCCAAGGGACTCTCAAGAGTCTTCTTCAACACCACAGTTCAAAAGCATCAATTCTTCAGCGCTCAGCTTTCTTCACAGTTCAACTCTCACATCCACACATGACCACTGGAAAAACCATAGCCTTAATTAGATGTACCTTTGTTGGCAAAGTAATGTCTCTGCTTTTGAATATGCTATCTAGGTTGGTCATAACTTTCCTTCTAAGGAGTAAGTGTCTTTTAATTTCTTGGCTGCAGTCATTAGAATTGTCTAATTCATTCTCCAAGTGCCCTACAAGGTAACTAAATGATATTAGGAAAACCAAAATATTCCTTGTATATTCAACCTTCTTGAAAAATGTCAGTAACAAGTGATGCAACAAAAATAAAATTGGCGCTGTTATTCCTGTCAGCTTTAAATTCTAATGCTCAGTTGGCTGACCTACCTAAAGAATCCATTGGTCTCTGTGTTTGTTTGACAGGTACTATCTCAGGTCACTCTCCTTCTGAGGGTTTGCTTCATTATCCTGACTTTGACCTCCATTGGATTTCTTTTGGATCAAAGGTAAAAAGTGAAATTCTTTCCTCTTATGTAACTTTGTAATGTGATTTTTAAAATATTTGTGAAAATTTAAAATTCAGCAAACATTTGTTATTAAAAGAGTAAAGCTGAAACTGCAAATTCACACTTTCATTTTAAATGTAACAGAGTAGTGGTTTGTCTGATTTTATATCAAGTGTTCATTATAAATCTAAGCCTTTTAGATGAAATTTAGGTTTTTCAAATATATTAAGAAAACCCATTAAATAAAATGATTAATTTGGCAAAACATAGAGTATAACTCTGAGTACTAAATAAAATATAAAAAAGATTTGAGTATTTTCCTTTGCTATTGAATAGTTCACAATATATGCCTAAATGTATGTATAGTTGTTTCTCGGTAGCCATTGGAGGTTGGTTCCAGAACCTAGCCCCTCATACCAAAATTTGCAGATGCTCAAGTCCCTTATATAAAATGATGTATATATGCACAGAACCTATGCATAGGCTCCCATAAATTTAAATCATCTTTAGATCACTTATAATACCTAATACAATGTATACTGTATTATAAATCAGTATACATTGCTGTATATATGTATAAATGCTATGTAAATAGTTGCTGGCAGTGGCAAATCCAAGTTTTGTGTTTTGAAACTTTCTGAAATTTTTAAAAAATATGTTTTCATCTTAGATTGGTTGAATCTGAGATGCAAAACCCATGATTATGGAGGGCCACCAGTGTATTTAAAGTTTATGTTCTTACCCTCATACAGTACAGTATAAAAAATGTATTTATTTTTATCATTTATTTTGTTTGGCTTTTCATCCCTACTTTTCTGTACTAGAAATAAAATATATACTGAGCCACAGGAAATAGAAAACTGAGTCAGAAGACAATCTGAAATGATAACCCGGATCCAAAGCATCAGGATCACATTTTAAGGATCAAAATTCTATTGTTTGCATATACTTACTAAAATGATCAATCAGCAATAGCAACAGTATACTGCTTTTTAATGAAGACTTTTTTATTTCCATGGATACAAATAAATAAGCTGAATAGCAGGCTATAGATTTTATTGCAATAGATCCTAAGGTATAGTAAGTTATGGTATTCAGTTCAGTTCAGTTCAGTTCAGTTGCTCAGTCGTGTCTGACTCTTTGCAACCCCATGAACCACAGCATGCCAGGCCTCCCTGTCCATCACCAATTCCTGGAGTTCACTCAAACTTCTGTCCATTGAGTCGGTGACGCCATCCAGCCATCTCATCCTTTGTCGTCCCCTTTTCCTCCTGCCCCAAATCCCTGCCTTTGGCCTTATTTAGGAATTTATACTATGTCATGGTGGAAAGGAAGTGAAATATTGACAATTTTCCTTTGAAACTGAGAACCAGTTAGATATGTTTGTTATTTAACGTTGGCCTGGAAACTGTCAGTGGAGAAATGAAACAGAAAGAAAGAAAAGGCATAGAGATTTGAAAGGAATTAATAAACTAATTAGAAAACTAATTTATATTAATTAATCTAGAAATCTGGGTAGTGAATTAATTAGAAAATCCAAGGAATCTATAGGGAATGTATTCAAATTAATGGATGAATTTAAGAAAAGTTTTAAATAAATTATCAACTACATTTTTATATACTAGAAAATATAAAAAGTTTATGCAAAAGATCAAATATACCAAATACCGAGAAAAAACAGTCCTAAAAAATGAGTAGTATATCTCTAAACCATACTATAAAACTACTGAATATTATGAAAAATAAAGAATTAAAAAATGGAGAGATACTATATTCATAGATTGGAGTACTCAATTTTGTGAAGATTACAGTCACAGCAGTTAGTTTACATACTCAGTGCAATTTGGATTAAAATTATAAAAGTTTTCTTTCCTGTAGAATTTGACAGACTCTTTCTAAAATATATATATATGGAAATGCAAAGGCCTAATAATAGCCAACACAGTCTTGAGATTTTTTTATGGCAGAAGCTGAGCTACTGGCTATCAAGATATATTATAAATTTATAATAATTAAACATGTTTTATTGGGATAAAGGTTAGAGCAGAGAATCTAGAAACAGATCTACGCATATATAAAGAATTGATTTCTGACAAAGTCATCCCTGAAGAGCTATGGGAAAAGGAAAATGCTGTCTTTTCAGCACATGGTCTTAGAAAAATTGGATTTCCAAATAGGAATAAGAAGAATAAACTTGACAAATAATTCACTCCATAAAAATTAATTCTGGTTTCAGGGGAATGTAGACTTTAAAGTGAGAGGAAAGTCAGTACAGATTCCAGCAGATAGCATAGTAATATATGTCTATTACCTTGGAGTAGGTAAAAATATTGAATGGTCCACAACAATCCATAATATAGATAAAATTGGTGAATTAGGTTATAATAATATTATGAAAGTCAGTTCTTCAAAAATTAACTCTTCCTAAGGCAGTAAAAAAATAAAATTTTGAGGTAGGAAAAGTTGTTTGGAATTTTTTATAAACTTCAAAGATCTTACGTCAAAAATGTCTAAAATGAAAAGAATTTACAATACAAGCTGTGAAATGCTTATACTCTGCAGAAGGTGGTTTATATTGGGATACCTAATTTGAAGAATGTTTGTGTATTTCATTAAATTTGGCTGTTCAATCCCAGGTGTATACTAACCAATACAACCAAAGGCATATAAAAGAATGTTCAGAAAGCATTGTTCTTAATTTAAAAATGTGGCTAACAATCTAAATGTCCTTCCCGAGGTGAATGGATGTGTGAATATTGGTCTCTTCACACAGCAGAATACTGTGCACAAGTGAAGAATGAGCTGCTGCTATATGCAGAAATGTAGATGTATCTCACTAACAATACAGATTAAAAGATACTAGTACCAAAAAAGTGCACATGATATAATTCCATTTACAAAAAATAGAAAAAAAGATAAAAGTAAAAAATAGTTTTTAGGAATTTATGCTAAATCAATAAAAATGTAAATAAAAAGGTAGGAGATGGTATGAGTACCATAAACGATAAACAAAAGGTAGTGATTCTTTCTGCAACAGAGGGAGGGCGGAACACTGAAGAGCTGAGATGTGCCTAGGGGTGCTGATATTGAGTGGTGTTCATATGGTTGTTTGTTTGTTGAAAGTCATTGGGCTGTATATTTCTGTTTTGTGTGCTTCTTCCTATGTATGTTTTAATTCACAATATAAAAGGCCATAGAACAGAATTAATAAAAATAAATTGTTTTAAAATAGAAATTTTATTTTCTGTTTTATCATTAAAAATTACCCAAATATCAATTAGAAAATAGTTTACAGTGATGATACAAAATTATTTTACAAAGGGAGAAATTTCTTAACTTTTTGCACATACACAAAACTCATACTGCTGGGGCTGCTGCTAAGTCGCTTCAGTCGTGCCCGATTCTGTGCGACCCCATCGACGGCAGCCCACCAGGCTCCCCCATCCCTGGGATTCTCCAGGCAAGAACACTGGAGTGGGTTGCTATTTCCTTTTCCAATGCATGAAAGGGAAAAGTTAAAGTCAAGTTGTTCAGTCGTGTCCAACTTTTCGCGACCCCATGGACTGCAGCCTACCAGGCTCCTCTGTCCATGGGATTCTCCAGGCAAGAGTACTGGAGTGGGTTGCCAGTGCCTTCTCCGAAAAATTGTACTACTATATTCTGAATTACTAAATAAAATATAGCTATATTATAATGATATTCATTCAATAATATTTTATTAGAAAATGTACCTGTCATAAAAATACCATTTGCCTTTTATGAAAATATGTAATTATACAAGAAGTGTTGGTTGAATTCATTGTGAAGCCTATTTGAATCTGATAAAGCAGCTTTTCACTACTGCTATTATAAGGCAATTTATAAATGCCTATATATGACCCTCAACTTTATTTTAAATACACATACCTATTTTATGTATGTCATAATTTGAGTTTCAAGAATTCTGCATTATAAAGAAAACATTCATCACAAAATTATTGACAAAGATTTATATTCATGCTACCTATGATATCAGAATTAACAACATATTATCATGTTCCCAATATTTCACTATTCAAGCATTTATTATTTTAGACTAGTTAACTATATCAGCCCTCCTAAGTAGTCATTTATTAAATGAATGAAATATTAAGATATTGGGTGAGTGAGGGGAGTCTAGTCTCTAAACCCTAGAAATTTAGTTGTCTGATATTTTATTTTTTAGTTGAAAATGTTTCACCCCAATTCATCAATGCTCAAACTAAGTAATACATTGATCAATAATAGATTTTCTTTAAAAAGATGCATTTTGTGTCTTAGTTTAATGCCTGTTTACAAATAGCTTCAGAGGTACATACTCCTCAAGTATATTAAAACACTAGGGGTTTATTGAAAATGAAAACAAGTTATTAATTATTAAAATAATCAGTGAATTATTAACAATTTATAGTTATGAAAATAAATATATTAATAAACCAATACATTTTATTATATAACAGGAAAATAAAGAACATTCAAAAGTAATGCATGTAAATGACATTTCATTTCAGACCTAAGGCAGCTGTTCTGGAAACTTTCCGTTGCTTGGTGTTCCTAATGCTCTGTAGATCAGGTCATCTGAAACCTTGCATCTCTTCTTTGTCATTTGCTTTTGAGGTAAGATATTTGCTTTAGATAGCTGTAGCAAGATTAAGAATTGGTTGCATATTTAACTCATCCATTCAACAATGTTTTTGTCTATTTATTCTGTGACTATTACATGTGGGAGATTTTTACCCATTCACTTACAGTACTTACTTGTTGTGTTCCCTTGAGCTAGTTAATATTGTTGAGTCTTAGTTTTTTGTTCTCTAAATTTGGGTTAATATCATTAACCTTCATAAAACAGTTGGAAAAATTGCATCGCATGATGTTTATAAAGAAATTAGGCCATATAGTTTTTTCTCAACAAGTAGCAAAAGTGATTTTTACAAAAAAGTTCTTGGCAGAGACTGTACCATTTGAGACTTTCCCTTTTTAGGCTCTTAAGTAAAAATTGTGATTAAGATATTTTGTCCCCCAAAAAAGAGACATTTTGTCAAGTACCTGCAAATTAATAGTTCTTTAGAAATTAAATCATTAATGTCATTGAGGTCTTTCTACAACTGAAAATATGTTTAATTTGACCTTGTGTTGTTAGGAATAAAACTTGTCTTCTAAGAACTACATAGAAACTTTGAATACATATTTATGACTTCAGATCTTAGATGTCTGTTTAAAATATTATTTTTATCACTAATGCTTTAATGGACAAGGTTTTAGTCTTTTAAATTTAAGGTTATATCGTTTAACTTTGGTGCTA